>NC_085003.1:33766992-33769492 GCF_963854185.1 Sardina pilchardus
TTCTTTCTCTCATTCTCTCCTCCCTCTCCTTATATATCTTTTCTCTCTATCTGTCTCTCTCTCTTTTCTCTCTCTCTCCTCTCCTCATATCCTCTCTCTATTTGTTTTTCTATTCTGCCTCTCTCTCTATCTCCTCCTCTCCTCTCTTCCCCTCCTTTCTACTCTCTTTCTCTCTCTCCTCTCCTCTCTTCCCCTTCTCTCTTCTCTCTCTCCTCTCCTCTCCTCTCTCTCTCCCCAATACTCCCCTGTACTCCCCAGTACTCCCCAGTAATCCCCCCCCAGTACTCCCCAGTACTCCCCAGTACTCCCCAGTACTCCCCAGTACCCCCCCCAGTACTCCCCAGTACCCCCCCCCCCCCCCCAGTACTCCCCAGTGCTCCAGTGCTCCTGCATATGCAGATTGGGTAATGCAGCTGCAGTCTTTTGCTCGCCACAAATGCGGTTGCAGCACTTTCACAAGACTGAGAGGATGAGAAGTGCTTACGCCGGCTTTTTAGGAGTGTGTGTGTGTGTGTGTGTGTGTGTGTGTGTGAGGGGGAGGCACAAGAGCACTGCTGAGGACTGCAGCCTGACACTGTACTTCTTTGAGGGGGCTGTGTGTGTGTGTGTGTGTGTGTGTGTGTGTGTGTGTGTGTGTGAAGAGCAGATCTATAAAAGCTAATAACACATTAAAACATTGAGCGAGGTCAATCCCATGGCTGATGGGTCCGTGATCTTGCACCTCTGTTGGGTAATTAGTCAAAAGATGAGTGTGTGTTTATGTGTGTGTCTGAGGCAAGTTCTCTGTGTGTGTTTGTGTGTGTATGTGTGTGTATGTGTCAGAGACAGGATCCCAGCGTGTGTGTGAGAGTGTGTGCCTACCCTTTCTGTAGCCTCTGCAGTAAAGAAAATTAGAAACAGTTTCCAAAATAGCTGAGAGCGCTAAAAAATACTGCATGGAAATATCTAGATCCTTCTGCAATCAAGCCCTGAGGCGATCACTTTAGACACGGCAATTAGACGCAAAGGCAACACTGTACGAGTCCAGCGGGTGGGATGGAGGGAGATAGCGGGTGGGATGGAGGGAGATTTCACGCTTTTAGGAGACGCGGAGAGGATTTGATGAATGCTTGATCAAAGCCAACGGCCGCCAGCTAACTGGAAGAGCGACAGACAATGAGAGATATTAACGTCCATTTGCATGCGCTCCCATTCATGTCCACTCACACGCCATCATGAGACTCTAGTCCTGCGACCTTGCAGTGCCCTCCAGAAGGAGCTGAGAGAGAGAGAGGGAGAGAGAGAGAGAGTGGGAAAGAAAAGAAGATACAGTAGAGAGAGAAAGGGGGAGAAAGAGAGATTGTGAAAGAGACAGAAGAAAGATGGAGGGAGAGAGACCGGGGGTTATGGTGATGGAGTGATATGGAAGAACAGGGATGGAGGAGTAGAGAGGGGGACAGAGAGAGAGAGAGAGAGAGAGATATCACTGGACAAAGACACCATCATCAAATGTTTCTGGGAGAAGAGCTACAGACGCTGGAGTGTCCAGCTCAATTGGTATCTGTGTGTGTGTGTGTGTGTGTGTGTGTGTGTGAGAGAGAGAGATAATTAGCAAACGGCCCAGATGCAGATCATCTTCGTCATCAGACAACTCTTCATCGTCTCTCTTACTCCTTTCTAAACGTTGCTTATGTTCATTAGCTGTTTACAATGACTATGATTGTTAGTAGAACTGTAATAGAGAGAAGGATGTGAAGAGAGAGAGAGATGGAGAGATAGCTGGAGAGAGAGAGATAGAGAGATGAGGAGAGAGAGAGAGATGGAGAGATGGCTAGAGAGAGAGAGATGGAGGGATGGATAGAGAGCGAGAGATGGAGGGATGAGGAGAGATGGAGAGATGGCTAGAGAGAGAGATGGAGGGATGGATAGAGAGCGAGAGATGGAGGGATGAGGAGAGAGATGGAGGGATGGCTAGAGAGAGAGAGATGGAGGGATGAGGAGAGAGAGAGAGATGGAGGGGTGCTGTGACTTGCTGCAGGCTAGATTGACTGCAGGGTTCTGGGCTTTCGTGGTGCATTACACGCTTCTGCAGCAGCGACCCCCCCCCCCCCCCACACACACACACACACACACACTCCCCGGTGCTGGGGGGCAGTGTGCAGTGGCTGCTGTGAAGTGTGAAGTCAGATTCCAGCGCTCGGCTCGGCACGTTAGGAGTGTGTGTGTGTGTGTGTGTGTGTGTGTGTGTGTCTATGTGTGTGTGTGTGTGTGTGTGGACGGCACGCTCTGGCCAACAGTAACAGCGGGAGTGGAGTGCTGCCAACCTCCTGTCCCAACTCACACAACGCAGATTTTATTCATCACGTCAACAACAACGTTTACTGTCCTATAAACACACACACACACACACACACACACACAGAAGTGTGGCCATGTGGTTTCATTCTGTCTTGTTCCGTGAGTGTGTGTGGCTGCTCGGTCAGTACGCCTCACCTTGGTGGAGAGCGATTACGCAATCCTC
>NC_085003.1:33774492-33776992 GCF_963854185.1 Sardina pilchardus
ACTAATCTGCACGCATGGCCGCAAGGAAGAGATGCAGCGTTTACAGAAAGAAGCGGAAGAGGGAATATTTAACCAGGTTCTTCATGGCCATGGGTGTGTGTGTGTGTGTGTGTGTGTGTGTGTGTGTGTGGAGGGGGTGTTTTGAAGGATTGTAATGAGAAAGGTAGGGAGGGGGCATGGTGTGCCCACCGTGTGAACTCCTTAGGGGCTGTGTGTGTGTGTGTGTGTGTGTATGTGTGTGTGTGTGTGTGTGTGTGTGTGTGTGTGTGAGGCCATGGTGTGCCCACTGTGTGAACTCCTTGGGGGCTGTGTGTATGTGTGTGTGTGTGTGTGTGTGTGTGTGTGTGTGTGTGTGTGTGTGTGTGTGTGAGGCCATGGTGTGCCCACTGTGTGAACTCCTCGGGGGCTGCCATCTGCATGGGGAGCCCAAACATGAAAGAGCAGCAGAGGAAGCCCCAGGGGATGATGGGAAAATATCCACAGCGCTTAACACTCCTTCAGCCGCAGAGAGGAGAGGGAGAGAGGGGGAGGAGGAGGAGGAGGAGGAGAGGAGGGAGGAGGGAGGGAGGAGGAGGAGGAGGAGGAGGAGGAGGAGGAGAGGGAGGGAGGAGGAGGAGAAGAGGAGGAGGTGGAGAGGAGGAGGAGAGGGAGAGAGGAGGAGGATGAGGAGGAAGAGGAGGAGAGGGAGGAGGAGGAGGAGGAGAGGGAGGAGGGAGGAGGAGGAGAAGAGGAGGAGGTGGAGAGGAGGTGGAAAAGGAGGAGGAGGAGGAGAAGGAGAGGAGGAGGAGAGGAGGAGGAGGAGGAGGAGGAGAGGGAGGAGGAAGAGGAGAGGGAGGAGGAGGAGGAGGAGGAGGGGGAGAGGAGGAGGAGGAGGAGGAGGTGGAAGAGGAGAGGAGGAGGAGGAGGAGGAGGAGGGGGAAGAGGAGAGGAGGAGGAGGAGGAGGAGGTGGAAGAGGAGAGGAGGAGGAGGAGGAGGAGGAGGTGGAAGAGGAGAGGAGGAGGAGGAGGAGGAGGTGGAAGAGGAGAGGAGGAGGAGGAGGAGGAGGTCCTCTGAAGTAAAACTCTACACCAGAGAGCAGCTGGAGGTTCAGCTGAGTAAAGCTCCTATACTGATCTCGGAGTGCTCAAATACGCACACACACTCACTCACACACACACACACACACACACACACACACACACACACACACACACACACACACACTCACACACACACACACACACACACACACACACACACACACACACTCACACACACACACACTGCAGGTGCTCTTACAGTCTGAAATTCCTTCTGACATCTTCTCTAACTCTGGAAAGTTACGAGACACCACTCAGCTGTCTCAGAGACCAGAGGGCCTCACAAACATGCACGCACGCACGCACGCACACACACACACACACACACACACACACACACACACACACACACACACACTCTAACAAAGCTGAGTTCTTCTATCTCAGTTCTTCTGAACTGTGTGTGAGACCAGAGCAGCAGCCAATTAGAACCGAGGGAGTTTGGGACAGATGGTCATATCAGTACATTTCCTGTGCTATAGGTGCACATTCACACACACACACACACACACACACACACACACACACAGGCTGGTTTCTGGACATTAACACGTGAGCCAATGAGCGACGGACCGGAAAAATAATGACCTCCCCCAGGATGTTTATTTGCATATGGGGGAAAACATATGCACGCTATACCTCGCAGCAGAGCTCACACACACACACACACACACAGACACACACACACACACACACACACACTGGCATCCTCGTGCTTCTCCATACAGTACATCCACACATGCATAAGGGGTCAGCAGAGCTACCAGCACAGAGTAGAGCCGTATTGTACGTAACTCATGCTGTTAAAACACTAGAACACACACACACACACACACACACACACACACACTAGAACACACAAGAGAATCAGAACAGTAGAACACAAGAGAATCAGAAGACTAGAACATAAGACAATTAGAAGACTAGAACACACAAGAGAATCAGAAGACTAGAACACGAGAATCAGACTGGGTTCCCAAAGTCTCCTCAAATGAAAACAGACTCCAGTAGAGGGCAAGAGCAGGAACTTCACCATCAGCCGTTAAGAACACACACACACAACACACACACACAACAGACACACACACAACAAACACACAATAGACACACACACAACACACACACACACACACAACACACACACAACACACACACACAACACACACACAACAAACACACATCACACACACACACACACAACAGAGGGAGGGAGATGGAGCTTGAGTCCTTTTATTTCTCATCCTCCTCTCTGTCTGTTTTTATCTTCCTCCTCCATGCACACACTCATTCTTCTCTCCTTTCTTTAGCTCAGGCCTTTATTCACACACACACACACACACACACACACACACACACACACACACACACACACACACACACCACACACACACACACTGAGCCGTTATTGACCGCCTTTACT
>NC_085003.1:33784492-33786992 GCF_963854185.1 Sardina pilchardus
CTGTTTGCTGTTCAGAGCTGGTTCCGTGATACCTGTGTTCTGGACGAGATCCTCAGGTGAGGAGGCAGAGCGAGAGAGGGAACCACGGAACGTGCTGAACACGGAACACGGACGGCACAAGCGAAGTCTGTTTGTACTGCTGACCACAGAGGACTCGCACACACACTTCTCACGCTTCAGTCCAGAGGACGACCAGTAGCGCCAACTAGAGGAGGACCAGTTGCTCTGACTAGAGGAGGACCAGTAGCTCTGACTAGAGGAGGACCAGTAGCTCTGTGGAGGAGGACCAGTAACTCTGACTAGAGGAGGACCAGTAGCTCTGACTAGAGGAGGACCAGTAGCTCTGTGGAGGAGGACCAGTAACTCTGACTAGAGGAGGACCAGTAACTCTGAGGAGGAGGACCAGTAACTCTGACTAGAGGAGGACCAGTAACTCTGAGGAGGAGGACCAGTAACTCTGACTAGAGGAGGACCAGTAACTCTGAGGAGGAGGACCAGTAACTCTGTGGAGGAGGACCAGTAACTCTGACTAGAGGAGGACCAGTAGCTCTGAGGAGGAGGACCAGTAGCTCTGTGGAGGAGGACCAGTAGCTCTGACTAGAGGAGGACCAGTAGCTCTGAGGAGGAGGACCAGTAGCTCTGTGGAGGAGGACCAGTAACTCTGACTAGAGGAGGACCAGCAGCTCTGACTAGAGGAGGATCAGTAGCTCTGACTAGAGGAGGACCAGTAGCTCTGACTAGAGGAGGAGGAGGAGGACCAGTAGCTCTGACTAGAGGAGGAGGAGGAGGACCAGTAGCTCTGACTAGAGGAGGAGGAGGAGGAGGAGGAGGATCAGTAACTCTGACTAGAGGAGGAGGAGGAGGACCAGTAGCTCTGACTAGAGGAGGAGGAGGAGGAGGAGGAGGACCAGTAGCTCTGACTAGAGGAGGAGGAGGAGGAGGAGGAGGACCAGTAGCTCTGACTAGAGGAGGAGGAGGAGGATCAGTAACTCTGACTAGAGGAGGACCAGTAGCTCTGACTAGAGGAGGACCAGTAGCTCTGAGGAGGAGGAGGAGGATCAGTAGCTCTGACTAGAGGAGGACCAGTAGCTCTGACTAGAGGAGGAGGAGGAGGAGGAGGAGGAGGAGGAGGACCAGTAGCTCTGACTAGAGGAGGAGGAGGAGGATCAGTAACTCTGACTAGAGGAGGACCAGTAGCTCTGACTTCCTTCAGTCTGGCTGCTGGGGATTAGTCCCGGGGCTCATAACTGCGGCACAGTGTTCCCCGAGTGTTCCACAGTGTTCCCCGAGTGTTCCACAGTGTTCCCCAAGTGTTCCCCAAGTGTTGGGCGGTGTTCCCCGAGCTCGTAGCGCTGAGGTTTTCCGTATCTCTGCGCTCCGGTTTGCCGTGTCTGTGCTCAGGCCGTGTGCTCTGCGTCGTGTGCCTGTCTGCTCCTGCAGGGGTCTGCTCTTACAGCCCAGGCAAGCCGCACAGCTCACATTTACAAAATGATTAATAATTAAACACACGTAAACAAACCCCACGCCAGCGTACACTAACACACAAACACACTCGCCAGAGCACTCTCCTGAGGGTTCCAGTCACTTACACTGCTCGCCAACAGCGGAATTCTTCTGAGTGGCCAGGGGAATGCTGGGTAATGTAGGCCTTAAAGAGAGAGGGATGTTGGGTAATGTAGGACTAAGAGAGAGAGGTGAGATGCTAGGTAATGTAGGCTTGAAAGAGAGGGGGTATACTGAGCAATGTAGACTTGAGAGAGAGGGATGATGGGTAATGTAGGCTTGGGGGGGTGCTGGGTAATGTAGGCTTGAGAGTGGAGGGATGCTGGGTAATGTAGTTTAGAGGTGTCGATTCACAGCACTTATATAATCATTAACTGCCTGCAGGACAACGCTTCGCCAAACATGGTCATCTGTTGGATACGACTCCACCATAAACACGACTCCACCATAAACACATCCATCAGCGGGTCAGACTGGGAGCTTTAAACTCTCGAACGACTGGTGTGTCCTATCGCATCACCCTGGGGTGTTTATGGAAATCTATTGATGGAATTATTGAATCCAGAGTTTTACTGCATTGTTCTTAACACTCTGATTGCCAAAGGATGCGTTTCTAGCTTTTCCTTTAATTACAAAAATAAACACTCTAACACCCATCATGTGTGATTTTGAGAACTCTGTGATGATTGGAATTGAAATAGAGGACGATCGAAAACTCATGAAAGCGCACAATCTGGACATTTTAATCAGAACCCGGCTTTTGATGGTTGCCGCTTTGAGCTCAATTAGTGATGAACGCAAATCAGATCAAAAGCAGGGCATTTTTGTGGGTTTATCACTAGGGTTACACGCAAGGATTTTGATGAAAACTATCCACTGTTTAGCTTGGGATTTCTCAGGAACAGAGGCATGTAAAAATAAACGGTTTGTACCCACTGAGAGCCTTAAGTCTCAAACGAGCCACTGTATGTGTCCATAGCTATAACACTTTACATTA
>NC_085003.1:33791992-33794492 GCF_963854185.1 Sardina pilchardus
GCCATTAAATGTCCTAGGAGATCACTAGTCTGGTGCCTACTGAGGAGATCACAAGAGATCACTAGTTTAGTGCCTACTGAGGAGATCACTAGTTTAGTGCCTACTGAGGAGATCACAAGAGATACAGCATGTTTCGCATAATTGGGAAATATATTAATGTGTAATCCTACACAATATTTACAGTATTTTGCTATTTATTGGGCAGAACTGAACGATGACCAACACAAGGTGGCTGGGAACGCCCTCTCTGTCTCCTGAACAGGAAACTGAAGTCATGAACATAGTCCTACAAAATAACACCACCAGGGCAAATGCAAAGACAAAAATCATAGAAATCAATGAGCTATTTCAGAATGTTGATGGGGTACAGTAAGCTTCTCAACACTGGACCGTGTCTTGCTGTTTGTATTCAGATCACTGTATGGGCAACTTTGTGTGGGTTGGGATGTACACTGTGTACATTGTTTGTGTGGGGAAAATAAAATATATTTGTTTCCATGTTGAGTTCTGAGTATTAAAACCACATTCTCAAATATCGCACAACACACGTCTCTATGCGCTGTCTGTAGTAAGTGCAACTAAGTGCAACTAAGTGCAACTAAGGCATTATGATGAATGGAAAAGAAGTGCTTTCAACTGGTTCTCATTACAGTAATGTCTATTCATATGATGGTTTGTGTGTGTCATTTGAAAGCAAAATACCATTTGTGTGTGTGTGTGTGTGTGTGTGTGTGTGTGTGTGTGTGTGTGTGTGTGTGTGTGTGTGTGTGTGTGTGTGTGTGTGTGTGTGTAAGGTTGTGACCTGTGCTGCTGCTGGTGTGTTGTGATTGGACTAATCAGAGAAATTAATTAACAGCGTGGAACAGCAGCCTCTCAGGAGGGAAGCCATGACACTGCAATATGCTCCCTCCTCCTCCTCATCCCCCCCTTCTCCTCCTCCTCCCTAATCCCTCCTTCTCCTCCTCCTTCTCCTCCTCCCTCATCCCCCCCTTCTCCTTCTCCTCATCCCTCATCCCCCCTTCTCCTCCTTCTCCTCATCCCTCATCCCCCCTTCTCCTCCTTCTCCTCATCCCTCATCCCCCCTTCTCCTCCTCCTCTCTCCTCCTCACCTCTCTCTCCTCCTCATCCCCCCTTCTCCTCTCTCCTCCTCATCCCCCTTCTCCTCCTCCTTCTCCTCATCCCTCATCCCCCCTTCTCCTCCTCCTCTCTCCTCCTCACCCCTCATCCCCCCTTCTCCTCCTCCTCTCTCCTCCTCACCTCTCTCTCCTCCTCATCCCCCCCCTGATCATAGAACTTCTCATCCATACACACACACACACACACATATTGACCATGTTGTTGCTAGATCATAGAACTTCTCCTCATCCACACACACACACACACACACACACACACACACACACACACACACACACACACACACACACACACTTTCTCTCACACAGACACACACACACACACACACACACACACACACACACACACACACACACACACACACACACACACACACACACACACACACACACACACACACACACAAGTGTATGTTACTCTGGCTGTCATCTCTTGCTTTACTTATGGCACAAGTTCTACCAACCAAACCAAATGTATAAAGGCAATGGCACCAGGAGAGGAACTCTACACTGTAAATCATTTATTTGGCTTCAGAAAAACGCTGTCAGAATTCCCCAGTGAAGTGAATGTGCTCTGCTCAAGGGTGCTGGAATTTAGCGTCACTTTGTACAAAACCGGCCAATGGGGCTCCACAGTAGAGCTGTGCGTTTGATATCCAAATATCCATTGTTGCCGTCACATCATCCTTTAGGTCAGTGAGGATCGAGGCCCGAGGAGTGAGGGAGGACGTATAAAAGCCCAAATGAGAGGCACCCAGAGAGAGCGCAACTCATCTCTGCTGTAACACCCAGACGTGAGCGGCACTTCGCTTTCCCCCAAATGTCCCTTAAGGCCATGTCAGCTTTTAATGATTTCATGTAAGTTTCTGCTGCTGACAAGAAGAAAAACTCCTGACTGGTTTCATTTCCTGTCTCCACACACACACACACACACACACACACACACACACACATTCTCTGGCCACCTGTCTGTGCTGATGTAGAACTCCTGTCAATCTCTGATCCCACCTCCAACTCACACCTCACACACATACACTTGTTAAATGTGTGTGAGACACAAGGGACTGTGTCAGATAGGAATAATTAGGTAATACTGGGATAGCAACTGCCTTGTCTGTGTGTGTGTGTGTGTGTGTGTGTGTGTTTGTGTGTGTATGTGTGTGTGTGTGTGTGTGTGTGTGTGTGTGTGTGTGTGTGTGTGTGTGTGTGAAAGAGGAAATGGTAAACAGAATGTGTGTGTGTGTGTGTGTGAGAGAGAGAGGGGGTGAGTGTATGAGAAAGAGAGAGTGAGTGTGTGTGTGTCTGTGAGAGAGAAAGTGTATATATGTGTGTATGTGTGTGTGTGTGTGTGTGTGTGTGTGTGT
>NC_085003.1:33809492-33836992 GCF_963854185.1 Sardina pilchardus
CTAGTTTGAATGTCTGATGCTACCTAGACTGTTTAGTCTCCCAGTTTCTTACGGCACCTAAACTCTTTTGTCTCCTAGTTTCTTATAGCAGCTAGACGTCACGCGTTAGTTTGAGTTTCTTACACACCTAGAGCCTTTATTCCGTTAGCATGCCTGATGCTGCCTAGACACTAGACAGTTTAGTCTGGTAGTGACGCCACCTGGACGGTTTAGTCTGTGAACACGTCTGATACCATCTGCCCCTCCCCCCCCAGCACCCTGTGGGCGGGGCAGTAATCCCCTCAGGTCTGGGGATTTATGGGGCTATTTTCTGCCCCTCCAGGAGGGAAGCGCTGGCTTAAGATGGCTCTGCCTCCATTGGACTCCAGTCATTTCACCCCCCCCCACACACACACACACACAACACACACACCACTAACCAGTTTGAAAATCACCACATGAGAGTGTCTGTCTGTCTGTCTGCTTCTCTTGCCCTCACAAACTAACCACCACAACAATCCACACCAAACTAACCACCACAACAATCTACACCAAACTAACCACCACAACAATCCATACCAAACTAACCACCACAACAATCTACACCAAACTAACTACCACAACAATCCACACCAAACTAACCACCACAACAATCTACACCAAACTAACTACCACAACAATCCACACCAAACTAACTACCACAACAATCTACACCAAACTAACTACCACAACAATCCACACCAAACTAACCACCACAACAATCCACACTAAACTAACCACCACAACAATCTACTAACCACCACAACAATCTACACCAAACTAACTACCACAACAATCCACACCAAACTAACCACCACAACAATCCACACCAAACTAACCACCACAACAATCCACACCAAACTAACCACCACAACAATCCACACTAAACTAACCACCACAACAATCTACACCAAACTAACCACCACAACAATCTACACCAAACTAACCACCACAACAATCTACACCAAACTAACCACCACACCAATCTACACCAAACTAACCACCACAACAATCCACACCAAACTAACTACCACAACAATCTACACCAAACTAACTACCACAACAATCCACACCAAACTAACCACCACAACAATCCACACTAAACTAACCACCACAACAATCTACTAACCACCACAACAATCTACACCAAACTAACTACCACAACAATCCACACCAAACTAACCACCACAACAATCCACACCAAACTAACCACCACAACAATCCACACCAAACTAACCACCACAACAATCCACACTAAACTAACCACCACAACAATCTACACCAAACTAACCACCACAACAATCTACACCAAACTAACCACCACAACAATCTACACCAAACTAACCACCACACCAATCTACACCAAACTAACCACCACAACAATCCACACCAAACTAACCACCACAACAATCTACACCAAACTAACCACCACAACAATCCACACCAAACTAACCACCACAGTCTACACCAAGCGAACCACCAAGCAAACCACCACACTCAACTCAAAACTTACCACCGTACTCATCATAGTCTATTATATTCCACACTAACCAGCTAAACCGTACTCCCCATCATGCCAAATCATACCCAGCACCATCACCCTCATCAATACCAACACCATCATACCCAGCACCAACACCATCATACCCAGCACCATCACCATCATACCCAGCACCATCACCCTCATCAAGCCCCACACCATCACCCTCATCAAGCCCCACACCATCATACCCAGCACCAACACCATCATATCCATCACCATCACCCTCATCAAGCCCCACACCATCAGGTTCTCCACTGCAGTAACATCAACAACAGTTGGACTCTTTTGTCCATCTTTGGTACTTAACACTGACAAGTCCAACTTTGGTACCTCACACTGACAAGTCCAATAACCAGCTGTGTTTAGCTGATCAGTGTTTAGCTGAGCTGTGTTTAGCTGATCTGTGTTTAGCTGATCAGTGTTTGTCTCTCTGCAGGTGTGTTTAGCTGATCAGTGTTTGTCTCTCTGCAGCTGTGTTTAGCTGATCTGTGTTTAGCTGATCAGTGTTTGTCTCTCTGCAGCTGTGTTTAGCTGATCAGTGTTTAGCTGATCAGTGTTTGTCTCCCTGCAGGTGTGTTTAGCTGATCAGTGTTTGTCTCTCTGCAGGTGAACTGGAAGCAGAACACACAGGCCTGTCCTCGCTCTGTTGGCACATTTGGATTCGTTCACACACACACACACACACACACACACAGGCCTGTCCTCTCTCTGTTGGCACATTTGGGTTCGTTTGGTGGTTGGTCTTCTATTTTTACCCAGACTCCTTCCCAGAGGTGCTCTGTTCATTCATTCATAACCTCCGTCAGTGGCCTTCCAACCACACACACACACACACACACACACACACACACACAGACACAAATACCAACAAACATACCGACATACATACCAAGACACACACACACACACACACACACACACACACACACACACACAAACACACACACAAATACCAACAAACATACCGACATACATACCAAGACACACACACACACACACACACACACACACACAAATACCAACAAACATACCGACATACATACCAAGACACACACACACACACACACACACACAAACACACACACAAATACCAACAAACATACCAACATACATACCAACACACACACACACACACACACACACACACACACACACACACACACACACACACACACAGACACACACACACACACACACACACACACACACACACACTAATGTCTGGTAACGGTGTGTGTCTCACCTTCTCCGTCGAGCAGCAGGCAGGTGAGCAGGTGAGGACACGCCTCCTCCAGGGCGGCGCAGAAGGCCAGCAGGGCGCCGGGCCCCTTGGCACTCAGCTGCTCCAGGAAGAGCTCTGCCCGCTGCTGCTGCCCGTCCCGCCGCAGGATCTGCTTGTACTCGGCGGGCGAGAACACCTTGGCGCGCACCAGGTGGGGCATCACCTTGGAGACGTCCAGCTGTGCCAGGATGGTGGCGCGGTGATGCTTGAGGATCCGCGCCGCCCACTTCTGCCTCTTCCTGCTCGTCGCCGCCGACTTCCTGCCCGCGCCGTCGCCGGCGGCAACCACGACGCGCTGCTGCTGCTGCTGCTGCTTCCTGTGCTTGCGCACGAACCACTTCCTGGTGCCGCTGCCCAGCATCCTCCTCGCCTGCAGGACTCTCAGCACGATCTCCGCGGCCGCTCGCTCCACCCAGGCGCCCAGCGGGGGCACCAGCATTCTTCAGCCCAGAGAGACGGGCATGCCAGGGGGGGGGCCGGACCTCAGCGCCCCTGCACCTCCGATCAGCTGTGGAGCGGAGAGGAGAGGAGAGGAGCGGAGAGGAGTGGAGAGGAGAGGAGAGGAGAGGAGAAGAATAGAGAGGAGAGGAGAGGAGTGGAGGAGCAGAGAGGAGTAGAGAGGAGTAGACAGGAGTGGAGAGAGGAGTAGAGAGTAGCAGAGGAGCAGAGAGGAGTGTAGAGAGGAGTGGAGAGAGGAGTAGAGAGGAGCAGAGGAGCGGAGAGGAGCGGAGAGGAGTAGACAGGAGTAGACAGGAGTGGAGAGAGGAGTACAGAGGAGCAGAGAGGAGAGGAGAGGAGCGTCAGAGGCCGGATGTCAGTTCTCCCTGGAGCTCCGTTGTGGTGTGTGGAGGAGTGGAGAGCAGCGGAGAGGAGCGGAGAGGAGTGTCGGAGGACGGACGGAACAATCTGGCCACGGCCAGGATGTTAGCTGTGCTGCTTACACACACTAAGAGGATTATGGGCCTGCTAAGTAGACCTCTCCAGACTGCTGAGCGGTTACTGGGAGACACATGCACAACTTGACTAGCTAATTTGGCCCTCGCTGCTCTCAAATGAAACCATTTAGAAGAGTTTCTGATGGGGAAGGACATTTAAACCACTATTTTCACATTCAGGGTGACCAGGAATCTCTAAACTGGCCATGCCTTACTTGTAAAAAAAAAAATCAATGAATAAAAATAAAGAAATAAGTGCGAAAGATATATTTCATGAACCTAATCTGTCATCTTAGAGGGCGGTTTTGAAACCAAGGCCAAACGTAAAACAGTTTCCTGACCTTGTTTTTCAGAGATGAGAACATTCCTCCAGTGCTGCAGGCTTACCGTATGGCCACTAGAGGGAGCGCTTGTCCTAATTAGCACAGAATGCTTCTAGGATTGTGTGACGGTCCAGATCTGCACAGGACAGGACATACAGTATCTTCCTGACGTGACAACCAGGGATGTAGTGCTAATAAGAGGTGTGTGTGTGTGTGTGTGTGTGTGTGTGTGTGTGTGTGTGTGTGTGTGTGTGCAGGAGTATAGTGGTAAAATAAGAGGTGTGTGTGTGTGTGTGTGTGTGTGTGTGTGTGTGTGAGTATAGTGGTAAAATAATAAGATTCTACTAAGAGTTCTGAGGTCTCGGTGAGGTGGACTGTGCCATGCTGTGTCGGCTTTTTAAAAAGACATTGTTTGATGATGGTGGAGGTTATTGTCTGATGTTTGTATAAAAAGACATTCAGAACGCGTTTGATGATGGTGGAGGTTATTGTCTGATGTTTGTATAAAAAGACATTCAGAACGTGTTGATGATGTTGGAGGTTATTGTCTGAGGTTTATAAAAAAAGACATTCAGAATGCGTTTGATGATGGTGGAGGTTATTGTCTGATGTTTACTGTATATCAATGCCATTATGGTTCCTAGTGTTGATGAGTGTGCATTTTGTGAATGTGGATAATACTGTGGGACTTTTGAATGGTAAAAGTTGCAATTGTTGAATAAACTCTTTTGAAAGGTGGATAAACTCTATTGCTGACATGTCAAAGCTGGATAAACTCTATTGCTGACATGTCAGAGGTGGATAACCTCTATTGCTGACATGTCAGAGCTGGATAACCCGTGTTCACTTGCCCTTAGCCTCCACTGCAGCCCTGGTGACCACTGACCGCTGATGGCCGCCAGGCAGGCCGGTAAGATTGCTCTGTGACCAGTGTGTCAGGTAGGCCCGGTAAGATTGCTCTGTGAACAGTGTGCCAGGAAGACCAGGTATTCAGGAAATGGCGCTCATATGAAATTATTCAGACTTTTTTTTATCAGACTGCATGCGACTCTATTATCAGACCTTCTTTGTTCACTTGCCTGCAGATAGTGCAGGAGGCAATATGCCGTGTTGGTCGTGAGTCACGGTTCAGTTATTCAACTCGTAGCTGATTAGAGATACTGTCTGCTGATTACGGATTAACCGCTCAATACAGGTGGATTTTCACAACTCCACTTCCTTCTGGTAGCTGTGATGGCAAAGAGCCATACTGTAGGAATCCCATCCATGGCTCAGCTGACCAAGAGGGATGAGCGGTCATTTTACGAGACCAGTGCAATCATGTTTATCTCTCAACAATGTCACTAAGGGAAAACGTTAGGGTTGTGTTTAGGAGTCAACTCTTCCTTCAAGGAATCCGTGTTGACTTGATGTGTTTACCTGTGTGTGTGTGTGTGTCGAGTTCTGGTCAGCTACCTGGCTCTTCCACTAAAACAAAGGACTCCAGATAATCAGTGTTGACACACAGCCTGTCCTCCCCAAACACAAACAGCAACACACACAGCAGTGTGTGAGAGATGAGGGAGGCTGATGTATGTGTTGGTGTTTGTGTTGGTTAATGTCCATGTGGCTCAAAGGCCATAACCACAACAAAGGAGGACAAGTACGGAATTAAGGGTCAATGTACTGTGAGGTGTTCATATCTGTGTTACTACGGAAGGGTCAATGTACTGTAAGGTGTTCATATCTGTGTTACTACGGAAGGGTCACTGTACTGTGAGGTGTTCATATCTGTGTTACTACGGAAGGGTCACTGTACTGTGAGGTGTTCATATCTGTGTTACTCAGCCAATGACCCGGGTCTGCTGGACCCACCACAGAATTAGACTTTTAAATCAATACAGCCATAATTTATGTTAAAATACTTAACAGATGTTTACTTTAGCTTAATTGCTAATTAGAATGGCACTCAGAGAGTGCAAACCTCCGCCAAGCGAAAATATAATTGCCTCCTGTATCCAGACGTTTATACGGATCACTCCCAAAATGTAATCGTTTCTTGAGTCATTGAGTCATTTCAGATCTTCCCTGAAAATTTCATTGAAATCCATCCAGAACTTTTTGAGTTATCTTGCAAACAAACAAACAAACAAACATACAGATAGACAGACAGACAGAGACAAACTTGATGGTTGTAATGATACAAACATCATTTATGGTGTTATGTATATATTTGCTATTTTCCCTTGTGAGAGATCACATCTATGCTCATATGCTATATTTTTTGTGAGAAAATTAGGGAATTCAACTCTAAAAGATAAAAGCAAGGTAAAAACATGTTTGATTATTGTTTTGATCATTATACTGTAGGTGCTTATTTCTTAGAACTGACGCAGAACTGGACAACATTCCTGCACACACACAGTAGGTGAAGCATACACATGAAAACACAACGATAAATACGTTGTTGTGTCACATTAGAGACGGAGGCAGTTTAAAATGATGAATGTATGTTAGAGGCAGAGGCAGTGTAAACTGATTGATGGTCATTTCACTGCGTACTGTATGTCTTGCTTGCGGTGTAAATTCCCAGTAAGATCTGAGCCCTCAGCCCTGAGCCCCTAAAGACTGAACCGACATCAGCTGATTGACTTCTGCTGAGCCTCTTAGGCCTGGGACGAAATGGGACCGCACTTGTGTCACCTTCAATTGAGATGCCCAAAACATGCTGCTTACGGTCTTACTGAAACACCCAAAACATGCTTACCGTCTTACTGAAACTCTGAAACACCCAAAACATGCTTACCGTCTTACTGAAACTGCCAAACATGCTTACCGTCTTACTGAAACTCCTAAAACATGCTTACCGTCTTACTGAAACACCCAAAACATGCTTACGGTCTTACTGAAACTGCCAAACATGCTGCTTGCTAAAGTCTGGGGGCTCTAGCGGTTGTGGGAGTGACTCCTGGTGGGTGATTGGCGGTAGTGTGCAAACACAGGTGGGTCTTCTAAGCCTGGTGGGTGATTGGCGGTTGTGTGCAAACACAGGTGGGTCTTGTCTATGAGCCGCTGCTTTGAGCCTGTTTTGGCTCCCCTTGCAAGGAGCACATGCTGGTGTTCCATGTCCCAAATGTGCAGCACGTTAAGCATTCTGTGTCTGAGGTGCTGTACAAATGAAGCTTATTATGATTATGATTATTGAGGTGCTGTACAAATGAAGCTTATTATGATGATCATTATTGAGGTGCTGTACAAATGAAGCTTATTATGATGATCATATTGTAACATGATGCACAAGAGCTTCTTGGGGAAGAGCTACAGCATGACAGGAGGGCCGGGCGCTGGCTTTACACTGCAGCTTCTTGGAATAGTGATGGACAGCAGGGCAATCACAGGCCCTTTTCCATGTGTGTGTGTGTGTGTGTGTGGGTGTGTGTGGCACGGGCGCTGGCTTTACACTGCAGCTTCTTGGAATAGTGATGGACAGCAGGGTAATCACAGGCCCTTTTACATGTGTTTGTGTGTGTGTGTGTGTGTGTGTGTGTGTGTGTGTGGCACGGGCGCTGGCTATGTACTGCAGCTTCTTGGAATAGTGATGGTGGACACGAGGGCAGGGCGCTGGACAAACAGCACGAGCGAGAAATGTCCTGACCGCTGTCCAAGATCAACACAACCAGTGATCCCAGCTTCCCAACATCAACATAACCATGAGCTTGTCATATGATGTAATTACAGGTTTATTACAACGCCTATGCAATTCTTTGTACTTCCTTACTGCACTCACACCTACACAACACAACACAACACAACACAACACAACACAACACAACACCTTACTGCACTCACACCTACACAACACAACACAACACAACACAACACAACACAACACAACACCTTACTGCACTCACACCTACACAACACAACACAACACAACACAACACAACACAACACAACACAACACAACACCTTACTGCACTCACACCTACACAACACAACACAACACAACACAACACCTTACTGCACTCACACCTACACAACACAACACAACACCTTACTGCACTCACACCTACACAACACAACACAACACAACACAACACAACACAACACAACACAACACAACACCTTACTGCCCAAACTGAGAGGATCTTTGTGCCTTTTCAACAGGAGTTTTAAAGAATTATATATGCGTGTGTGTGTGTGTGTTACAGAGGCCAAGCCCACAGCAAGGAGAAAGGTCACTAATGAGAAAGGACACCAATTGTCTTTGTGAATGAATAATGTATTGTAGAATAATATATATGATATATATGACATAATAATATATATGAATAATGTATCGTAAATAAATAAATGTGCTTCTGTTTTTTTCAGTTACACTATTAGCTGTTTGATTTGCATTGACTTCAATGAGCATCAAGCCGAACTGAAACAAAAACCCCATGCTAATCTCTAGCTATGGTGAAGGGTGTGTGATGATGTGGGTACACCATGCTAATCTCTAGCTATGGTGAAGGGTGTGTGATGATGTGGGTACACCATGCTAATCTCTAGCTATGGTGAAGGGTGTGTGATGATGCAGGTACACCATGCCAATCTCTAGGGATGGTGAAGGGTGTGATGATGTGGGTACACTATGCCAATCTCTAGTTATGGTGAAGGGTATGTGATGATGTGGGTACACTATGCCAATCTCTAGTTATGGTGAAGGGTATGTGATGATGTGGGTACACTATGCCAATCTCTAGCTATGGTGAAGGGTATGTGATGATGTGGGTACACTATGCCAATCTCTAGCTATGGTGAAGGGTGTGTGATGATGTGGGTACACCATGCCAATCTCTAGTATGGTGAAGGGTATGTGATGATGTGGGTACACCATGCCAATCTCTAGCTATGGCGAAGGGTGTGTGATGATGTGGGTACACCATGCCAATCTCTAGGTATGATGAAGGGTATGTGATGATGTGGGTACACTATGCCATCTCTAGCTATGGTGAAGGGTATGTGATGATGTGGGTACACCATGCCAATCTCTAGGGATGGTGAAGGGTGTGTGATGATGTGGGTACACCATGCTAATCTCTAGCTATGGTGAAGGGTGCGTGATGATGTGGGGCTATTTTAATTCCAGAGGCCAAGGGAACCTTATCAGGATGCATATCCTGGATCCATGAAATAACTGGCCTTTAAAAATAAAGATCTGACTACCTCTACAGTATATGGGAATTTAACATAGGAGTGTTAATACTTGTGACCCTGTATTTTAAGGAATACATTTAGGAATACATATTTATTTACGAAAGATTCATTCAATCCCAATGAAAATCGATGTCCTTAAAGATTGGATATTTCCTCATTTTTTTTACTTAAGGCATTGAGATCAATTTCCAAAAGAGGATTTTATAGTCCTCTTTTTAGTCAGCTTTAGCATGGGTTCAAATACGTATGAGCCTAACTGCATGTCTCTGCTTTTTGTGACAGTATGTGACCGAATAGTTGTCTTCTATTGCAGTATCAGATTGAATTCACAATGTGCTTAGCAGTCTTTTGTAACAGTTTAAGATTGAAAGCACACATGTACTTGAATAGTTGTCTTTTGTAACAGTTTAAGATTGCGATCTTTCTGTCCTCACTGCAATAGTTGCAGGTCATTATATTCCAGTCAGGGTGGGGTGCCCTGTGGTCTAAACCACACGCTGGCTCTGGCCCAACTATTGCATTATCCCAAACATGAGCTGTGTTCTCTCCTTGGTGTCCAACACTAGTGTGATGCAGGCCTCAGGGTTCCCTCCTGGGTGTGTGTGTCTGTGTGTGTGTGTGTGTGTGTGTGTGTGTGTGTGTGTGTGTGTGTGTGTGTGTGTGTGTGTGTGTGTGTGTGAGTGTGTGTTTGTGTGTGTGTGTGTGTGTGTGTGTGTGTGTGTGTGTGTGTGTGCGTGCGTGCGTGCGTGCGTGCGTGCGTGCGAGTGTGCGTGCGTGTGTGCGTGCGCGTGCGTGCGTGCGTGCGTGTTTGTGTGTGTGTGTGTGTGTGTGTGCGTGCGTGCGTGCGTGCGTGCGTGCGTGCGTGTGTGTGTGTGTGTGTGTGTGTTTGTGTGTGTGTGTGTTGGCCTTCACTATGAATGCCACTGCTGGAGACATGGGGGGGTTGTGCACCATCACAGTACACAGCTCTTACACACACAACTCACATGTCTGTGAACCTGCCCCAAAGCTGAATGACCATAAACGACTTCTCTGTTGTGAAAATTGAGTGTAGAACGGTGAAGAAAAGTGATAGTGTGGCAGCTAGTCGCCATGCACACAGCATAATAGTTACAGCATGCATTCTACTGTATATCCAGGGGCAGCCGTGGCCTACTGGTTAGGGCTTTGGGCTTGTAACCTGAGGGTTGCCGGTTCAATCCCCTACCAGTCCACGGCTGAAGTGCCCTTGAGCAAGGCACCTAACCCCTCACTGCTCCCCGAGCGCCGCTGGTTGGGCAGCCAGCTCACTGCTCTGGGTTGTGTGATTCTGTTCACTGTGTGCTGTGTGTTCACTAATTTGGTTAAATTGGGTTAAATGCAGAGAACTGAATTTCCCTCAAAGGGATCAAAAAAGTATGTATTCTATTCTATATCCTCTATGCACACAGCATAGTTACAGTATTCTATATCCTCTATGCACAGAGCATAGTTATGCAATCTGTGTTTGTGCTATATCTGTTTTGTGATGTAACTGCTCTAGGTGATCTGGAAAGATCAAGCACGCTAATAAATGGACATGACGTTTTGCATGTACAGCTGGAATTGAAACAATATAAAGATCTAATCAAGTTCTGTGGGATCGATATGCTTAAATGAATCATGTTGAGACATTATTGACAGCGATAACCAGCATAAAGGCCCAAATGAGGAAATATATATTAATTTCATTAGGATCAGATTAGCAATGATTTATCTGACCACAGATGCACCACCTGCCTGAATCACAGGTGGAGCTTCATGTTATACTGTGCAGTGTGTGTGCCGTGTGTGTGCCGTGTGTGTTTGTGGCAGGGAGGGAATGCCATTGAGCAACGGCCGTTTGTTCCGTTTGATCTCCTTCTCAGGAATGAGGTGACTCAGCAGTGGAGTGTGTGTGTGTGTGTGTGTGTGTGTGTGTGACCACCAGCACAGCTGTGAGAGAGCACAAAGCGCCATCTTTATCTTTTGGGCTGATGCTTTCACCCACAACGCCACACATGTTAGACCACTGCAGGGACGGACTCCATGGAGCCACACATGTTAGACCACTGCAGGGACGGACTCCATGGAGCCACACATGTTAGACCACTGCAGGGACGGACTCCATGGAGCCCCCCGGGGTTGCGTGCCTTGCTCAAGGGCACACTGTCAGCTGGGAGAGTGTTTTCATGCTGATGTTAACCCCTGTAGCTGATTACGAAATAAGACCAAAACGTTTTATACAATGCTGTGATGTCATTATTGGAATTATGGAACATAATTAATTAGATAGTAACATAAGAACACACTTGAATAAGGCTTTAATCTGACACAATCAAACAACATCAATCATGTTCAACAGAAATTTCTGCCATGTCACTGGTTCAGTGGGCACAGGGCCACTGCTGTGAGCTGGACACTTGACCCCACTGCAGGCAGACTGGCCGGTGCACTTGGTATCTGTATGTGGCTTTGGATAAAGACGTCAGCTAAATGCATTTATAAATGAAAAAATAAATACACAAATGACACATTTATAGATCACACCACCTGTGTGAGTCACAGATAATTATACAATCGATTTTTATCGAAGAATACCACTTGAATAAGGGTTTAATCTGACACAACATGAATGATGTTCAAAGTTCAAAGTTTATTGTCATGTACTCATAAATAAGCATTTATAAGCATTGACATGTGATTGTGCTCAAGTGTCCATTCATCTTCAAGAATAACGAGGCTTTCATGGAGAACATTTCACTGATTCCCTGTGGCAGGAGCAGCACCTGCACGTCTGATGCACCTCGTCATGTTTGAATGGAAACTGTTCCTTACAGCAAGCCAAAACAAAGAGTGCCGTTAAGTGCCATACATTTTGGTCTTCATGTTCTATTCTTTTTATGTATGATCAGAAATAGCGGACACTCACATGGTAGAAATATAAATGAGTTAGAGTTCCCACACATATTTTTGAATAATTATGGGAAAATATTCAGAGGGCAAAGCATTAAACATAATATAAAGGACAAGGCAAAATTATGTCCACCCACGTATACATCACAGACATATACTGTAACTAAGAGATATTTTTTAATGATATGAAGTCCCTTTCTAAAAGAGCCAAGTGTGCATTTCATACACAGAGGTCATTCAGTATGCTTCACATAAACAAAAGCAGTATTTGCAGATAAATAGCAGATAAAAGCACATAAGGGCAATAGTCAATGAACAGTTTAAAAGGTAAAGATCATAATAAAAAGAAAACATAAAACACACAAGGTCAAATCATTTAAAACTAGAAAAGCACTCAGAGAGCGCAAACCTCCACCAAGCGAACACATAACCACCTCCTGCATCCAGACGGTGATACGGATCACTCCCAAAATGTAATCGTTTCTTCCTTGGGTCAGGGTTTCAGACCTTCCCTGAACATTTTCTAAATCCATCCATAACTTTTTGAGTTATGTTGCAAACAAACAGACAGACAAACAAACAAACAAACAAACAAACAAACCAACAAACCAACAAACCCCGATGAAAACATAGCCTCCTTGACGGAGGTAATAAAGAATAATTCAAAAGATAAAGTAAAAGGCACAAGGATCATTTTCAAGGCAGATTCAGAATTTGTAACTCCGTTAAAGGGATAATCCGCCGTTTTTGGAAATTAGCTCATTTTCCACCTCCCTTCGAGCAAAACAATTGATATTTACCTTTTTTTCTAGGCTGATTTGACATGGAACTGCACTCTCATCTGGCGTAATAATAAAGGCAACTTGCGAACGTACCATGGACGCAGTGGTATCACGCAGCATCTGAAAATAGTCCCCATAGACAACAAGCAGTAGTAGTGCCAGTAGTGTGTAAGTTGCCTTGATTATTATGCCAGATGAGAGTGTAGTTCCATGTCAAATCAGCCTAGAAAAACGCCAGGTTTCATTTTTAGTTGGTCTTATTGCACTTTCTAACTTGAGAAGAGACACGTTTTAAAAGGGAAAATTACCGGAAATCTTAGTCACTTTTAAACAAGATGCTAGCAGGCGAGATGCTACTGGTCTAATCCGTTTCAATGATCTATGCTAGGCTGAAGCTAAAAGTTGTACCGCCAGACTCACAGAAGGGTTGGATGAATGGGAAAAAGGTAAATATCAATTGTTTTGCTCGAAGGGAGGTGGAAAATGAGCTTATTTCCAAAAATGGCGGAATATCCCTTTAACAGAAAGCATGTAAGAACAGTTTGGTCTTAGATTTGAAACTGGCTACAGTTGGGGCCTATTAGACGTCATCGGAAAGTTGGTTCCAGAGCTGAGCCGCATAGCAGAAAAGCTGCTTCACCATGTTAGCAAGTTTTACTAATCGTTTTTTCTCCTGAGACCTGAGAGGACGAGAAGGTGTGTCCTGCTGAAGCATGTCTAATAGGTGTTCAGGTCCTGCTCCATTTACTGCTAGGGAATTCAGAATTGGAGTAATGTGGTCAGTTCTTTTTGTTTTTTGTTCTTTTTGTGTGAGAGCCCTGCTGCATTGTGTATCACCTGAAGCTGTGAAAAGTCCACTGCAGTAATCAACCCTGATGGAGATAAATACATGAATGAGGTTTTCTAAATCATGTTTTGACAACAGCCCTCTAAGTTTTGCAATATTTTGTGTTTAAATTTCATGTGACTGTCGATTAATACACCAAGACTTATTCTTTGCTTTCAACCCTTTTGTGCCAAGGAGAGTGGCAACCCTACTGTAAGTCTTTCCTCCTTCTTACAACATTCAATTACTTCAGTTTTTTTCTTTGTTCAGTTGAAGAAAATATTGAAATATCCAGGTGCTGATTTTTTCTATGCATTGACTCAGAGATTCTCTGAGCATATGGACGATAGTCGCTTGGCGACAGAGCTAAGTACATTTGTGTGTCATCTGCAAAGCTATGATATGAAATCAAATTATTTTGGATGATTTGTCCAAGTGGGATCATATACAGTAGACGTTGAATAATGGCCCCAAGATCGACCCCTGGGGAACTCCACAGGTCAAGGACGTTGGTGTTGAGGTACAGTTGCCGATGGCAACGAAGAAGCTCCTTTCTTGTAGATATGATTTGACATGATATAGTATGGCTTGATTCGCTTAGCCCCTGACAGTTTAAATGACAGGAGGAAAGGAGGACACCTGTGGTAAATGAATTCTTTATTATCAAACCCAGTTACATTTTAACACATCATACAGTATATTAGATTCTTACTGTACATGTGAACACATCTTATATCAGATACAGGACAGACTTCTTATTTTAACACATCTCATATCAGATACAGGACAGAGTTCTTATTTTAACACATCTCATATCAGATACAGGACAGAGTTCTTATTTTAACACATCTCATATTAGATACAGGACAGAGTTCTTATCTTAACACATCTCATATCAGATACAGGACAGAGTTCTGATTTTAACACATCTCATATCAGATACAGGACCGAGGGCTCTTTGGATGCAAACTCGCGTCTGTGGAAGCAGGCCGGTCAGGCTGCGTGGGGACACAACAGCACCGCAGGACAGAGCAACTCAGGAACCAGAACCAGAACCAACGGGAACCAGAACCAGCCTGGCAGTCAGGCCCTAACTGAACTCAGGAAGAACTAAATAAGAGATAACTGTCACAGTATCCACGTAAACACACAGCATAGTACACAAATTATCTATCCATCTACCTTTAGCTCTCATCAGGACACACGCTTTCCTAGTGGTGCATCAAGCAGGCCTTTCTAAAGGAACTTTACAGGTTCCTGTATTGGTGCATTAAGCAGGCCTTTCTAAAGGAACTTTACAGGTTCCTGTATTGGTGCAAAAAGTGGGATTCAGAAGAGGAATGTTAAAAGTGCTCGTAGTGGTGTGTGAAGGGGGCTTTTGACCAGGAACTTTAAAAGTTCTCGTAGTGGTGTATGAAGTGGGCCTCAGAAGAGGAACTTTAAAAGTTCTCGTAGTGGTGTATGAAGTGGGCCTCAGAAGAGGAACTCTAAAAGTTCTCGTAGTGGTGTATGAAGTGGGCCTGGTCCTGCTTGTTCATCTGTCGGCAGGCCTTCTCCACGTTCTTGGTGAGACCCGGCGGCCCACAACTGAACACGCCGATCTTCCCCACCTGCGCCAAACACACACCAACCATTAGAACCAGGTCACTTTCTTCAACTTTACTATGAGTGTGTGTGTGTGTGTGTGTGTGTGTGTGTGTGTGTGTGTGTGTGTGTGTATGTGTGTGTATGTGCCTGATTGGTGTGTGTGTGTGTGTGTGTGTGTGTGTGTGTGTGTGTGTGTGTGTATGTGTGTGTATGTGCCTGATTGGTGTGTGTGTGTGTGTGTGTGTGTGTGTGTGTGTGTGTGTGTGTGTGTATGTGTGTGTATGTGCCTGATTGGTGTGTGTGTGTATGTGTGTGTGTGTGTGTGTGTGTTCCGTACCTCAGGATGGACCTCCTGCAGAGAGCTGAAGAAGGACAGGAAGGGGGGGCGGCCAAAGTGGGTGACGGAACGCAGCCCCGTGAACACACTCCGGTTCCACACCTTCTGGAAGTGCCGCTCACACACATACTGGCACACACACACACACACACATATACATACACACAAACAGACACATTCAACAGAAAGACAGATATAGGGGAAATTCAAGTGTGTGTGTGTGTGTGTGAGTGTGTGTGTTTGTGTGTGTGAAATATAGTGTGATTACTAGGGAAGAGTTTGCGATGTGTGTTGTTGTATCCTTCCAAAGGACATCCCCACTCATGGAATTGCTCTTATCCAATCAGAAATAAATACACAATGATACTACATTTTGATGACATTTGTTTGATAACAGACTGGCTTATTGGACATGGATGGAGTTGCCTGCGAGGAGTGATGTGACCAATGGGAGGAGTGGTCTAGTGGTCTGGCCAATGGGAGGAGTGGTCTAGTGGTCTGGCCAATGGGAGGAGTGGTCTGGCCAATGGGAGGAGTGATGTGACCAATGGGAGGAGTGGTCTGGCCAATGGGAGGAGTGGTCTAGTGGTCTGGCCAATGGGAGGAGTGGTCTGGCCAATGGGAGGAGTGGTCTAGTGGTCTGGCCAATGGGAGGAGTGGTCTGGCCAATGGGAGGAGTGGTCTAGTCTAGTGGTCTGGCCAATGGGAGGAGTGGTCTAGTGGTCTGGCCAATGGGAGGAGTGGTCTGGCCAATGGGAGGAGTGATCTAGTGGTCTAGTGGTCTGGCCAATGGGAGGAGTGGTCTAGTGGTCTGGCCAATGGGAGGAGTGGTCTGGCCAATGGGAGGAGTGGTCTAGTGGTCTGGCCAATGGGAGGCCTGCTCTGTAAAGTGTGTACCAGCATGGTGGTGCGCAGGTCGAACTTCTGGGCCAGCTGGGTGATGTAGATGTGGACGGACACGAGGTCCTGCACGTCCGCCTCCTCCACCTCCCTGATGATGTCCGACACCCACTCAAACTGCCTCTGTGTGCGCGTCACCCAGATGAAGTACACCTGCAGTACACACACACACACACACACACACACACACAAACACACACACACACACATGTTAACTTCACACAACACACACACACACACACACACACACACACACACTCATGAACACGGGAGGTAGCTAAGCTCTTGACCAAAACAAACAGTTTGGTTTAAACTCCTCACCATGAGACTTAGTTCAGGTTTAAACTCTTTAGCCCCATGAGACTTAGTTCAGGTTTAAACTCTTAAGCCCCATGAGACTTAGTTCAGGTTTAAACTCTTTAGCCCCATGAGACGTCGTTCAGGTTTAAACTCTTTAGCCCCATGAGACGTCGTTCAGGTTTAAACTCTTTAGCCCCATGAGACTTAGTTCAGGTTTAAACTCTTTAGCCCCATGAGACGTCGTTCAGGTTTAAACTCTTTAGCCCCATGAGACTTAGTTCAGATTTAAACTCTTTAGCCCCATGAGACTTAGTTCAGGTTTAAACTCTTTAGCCCCATGAGACTTAGTTCAGATTTAAACTCTTTAGCCCCATGAGACTTAGTTCAGATTTAAACTCTTTAGCTCCACGCCATTAGACGTCTTTTCACACACAACACACACTTATCTCACACACAACACACACCTATCTCACACACAACACACACTTATCTCACACACAACACACACCTATCTCACACACAACACACACCTATCTCACACACAACACACACCTATCTCACACACAACAACACACCTATCTCACACACAACACACATCTATCTCACACACAACACACACCTATCTCACACACAACAACACACCTATCTCACACACAACAACACACCTATCTCACACACAACAACACACCTATCTCACACACAACAACACACCTACTGTATCTCACACACAACACACACCTATCTCACACACAACACACACCTATCTCACACACAACACACACCTATCTCACACACAACAACACACCTATCTCACACACAACACACACCTATCTCACACACCACAGCATGTGTTGACGAGCGCGGTACCTTCTTGCACTGGACCTTGGCCTTGATGGAGGACTTGAAGACCAGGTCCTTCAGGATGGACGCAAAGGGCGTGACCCCGATGCCGCCGCCCACCAGGACGGACACCTGGAAGTCGGTCCACTCCTGGTGCCCCTCTCCGAACGGCCCGTCCAGATACAGCTGCAGCAGGGGGCGCGAATCAGACGTCAGGGTTGGAGTGTGTGTGTGTGTGTGTGTGTGTGTGTGTGTGTGTGATTGGGGTTCTGGCTTTTAGGGTACCCCCTGCTTTCAGACACCCCTGAGGGGGGTAGCACTCTGTGTGTGTGTGTGTGTGTGTGTGTGTGTGTGTGTGTGTGTGTGTGTATGTGTGTGTGTGTGTGTGTGTGTGTGTGTGCGCTTGCCTTTGGGTACCCCGCCTCCAGGTGTGTGTGTGGGGAGTAGCACTGTGTGTGTGTGTGTGTGTGTGTGTGTGTGTGCTTGCCTTTGGGTAGCCCGTCTCCAGGTGTGTGTGTGGGGAGTAGCACTGTGTGTGTGTGTGTGTGTGTGTGTGCTTGCCTTTGGGTACCCCGCCTCCAGGTGTGTGTGTGGGGAGTAGCACTGTGTGTATGTGTGTGTGTGTGTGTGTGTGTGTGTGCGCTTGCCTTTGGGTACCCCGTCTCCAGGTGTGTGTGTGGGGAGTAGCACTGTGTGTATGTGTGTGTGTGTGTGTGTGTGCTTGCCTTTGGGTACCCCGCCTCCAGGTGTGTGTGTGGGGAGTAGCACTGTGTGTGTGTGTGTGTGCTTGCCTTTGGGTACCCCGTCTCCAGGTGTGTGTGTGGGGAGTAGCACTGTGTGTGTGTGTGTGTGTGTGTGTGTGTGTGCTTGCCTTTGGGTACCCCGTCTCCAGGTGTGTGTGTGGGGAGTAGCACTCTGTGTGTGTGTGTGTGTGTGTGTGCTTGCCTTTGGGTACCCCGTCTCCACTGTGTGTGTGTGTGTGTGTGTGTGTGTGTGTGTGTGTGTGCTTGCCTTTGGGTACCCCGTCTCCAGGTGTGTGTGTGGGGAGTAGCACTGTGTGTGTGTGTGTGTGTGTGTGTGTGTGTGCTTGCCTTTGGGTACCCCGTCTCCAGGTGTGTGTGTGGGGAGTAGCACTGTGTGTGTGTGTGTGTGTGTGTGTGTGTGCTTGCCTTTGGGTACCCCGCCTCCAGGTGTGTGTGTGGGGAGTAGCACTGTGTGTGTGTGTGTGTGTGTGTGTGTGTGTGTGCTTGCCTTTGGGTACCCCGTCTCCAGGTGTGTGTGTGGGGAGTAGCACTGTGTGTGTGTGTGTGTGTGTGTGTGTGTGTGCTTGCCTTTGGGTACCCCGTCTCCAGGTGTGTGTGTGGGGAGTAGCACTGTGTGTGTGTGTGTGTGTGTGTGTGTGCTTGCCTTTGGGTACCCCGCCTCCAGGTGTGTGTGTGGGGAGTAGCACTGTGTGTGTGTGTGTGTGTGTGTGTGTGTGTGTGTGTGTGTGCTTGCCTTTGGGTACCCCGCCTCCAGGTGTGTGTGTGGGGAGTAGCACTGTGTGTGTGTGTGTGTGTGTGTGTGTGTGTGTGTGTGCTTGCCTTTGGGTACCCCGCCTCCAGGTGTGTGTGTGGGGAGTAGCACTGGCGCAGCTGGCTGGTCCAGGGCCCGACGGCGCGGATGTGCAGGCTGAGCGTCTCCTCGTGGGGCGCGGAGGTCAGCGTGAAGGGGTGGTACTCGTCCGTGCCCAGCGCCAGGCACGCCACGCGCACCCACTGGCCCGAGCGGTACACGAAGCCCTGCGGCCGCTTGAACTCCAGGTGCGTCACACCTGCAGCACACACACACAGAGGCGGTGGCGTCAGAACACACCGAGCATCAACATCATCCTCAGACCATGCTGATCAGACCTTGGGGATCAATAAAGTATCTATCTATCTATCTATCTATCTATCTATCTATCTATCTGATGTCATAAGCCCAATTCATACCAAAGATTCCCGACGCGACGAGACCGAGTTGCAGTGGTTGTGAATTACAAGTTGCACGTTCTGTAGTCGCAAGCCGTCGCAGAGCATTAAACATGTTGAGTTGCAGTTGCAAGGTTTTAAAACGTCGCGGCTCGTCTCGTCTCGTCGGGAATCTTTGGTCTGAACCCTACTATAGCGACATGCTAACATCTCAAGCTCAGGTGTGCTATTAGCTTACATAGTTCAGGTGTGCTATCATGCTAACATAGTTCAGGTGTGCTATCATGCTAACATAGTTCAGGTGTGCTATCATGCTAACATCTCAAGCTCAGGTGTGCTATTAGCTTACATAGTTCAGGTGTGCTATCATGCTAACATCTCAAGCTAAGGTGTGCTATTAGCTTACATAGTTCAGGTGTGCTATCATGCTAACATCTCAAGCTCTGGTGTGCTATCATGCTAACATCTCAAGCTCTGGTGTGCTATCATGCTAACATAGTTCAGGTGTGCTATCATGCGAACATCTCAAGTTCAGGTGTGCTATCATGCTAACATAGTTCAGGTGTGCTATCATGCTAACATAGTTCAGTTGTGCTATCATGCTAACATCTCAAGCTCTGGTGTGCTATCATGCTAACATAGTTCAGGTGTGCTATCATGCTAACATAGTTCAGGTGTGCTATCATGCTAACATCTCAAGCTCAGGTGTGCTATCATGCTAACATCTCAAGCTCAGGTGTGCTATTAGCTTACATAGTTCAGGTGTGCTATCATGCTAACATCTCAAGCTAAGGTGTGCTATCATGCTAACATAGTTCAGGTGTGTGATCATGCTAACATCTCAAGCTCTGGTGTGCTATCATGCTAACATCTCAAGCTCAGGTGTGCTATCATGCTAACATCTCAAGCTCTGGTGTGCTATCATGCTAACATAGTTCAGGTGTGCTATCATGCTAACATAGTTCAGGTGTGCTATCATGCTAACATAGTTCAGGTGTGCTGAAATGATAAAATTCACTAACATCAAAGGGTCAGTCCCTACGCTATAGTCAACATGCTAACATTAAGTTCAAGCTAGCATAATTTCAATTTCCCACCCATAGATTGAAAAGCTGAAATCATGCGTCCTTGCTTGCTTAAGCTATATCTTTGGCCTTTTTATTAGCCTTAATGGACAGGAAAGTAGATCAGACAGGATATGAGTGACAGAGGGCTCAGGAAATGGCCTCAAGCTGCGTCTCCATAGGCACTGGACCTGAATGTGCACAGTGTTGCCAGATTGGGTTGACTGATTACCGCCCAATCACCCCGCCGTCTTCAGCAAAAAAACGCCCGATGACGTTTTTCTCATAGAGAACCATTGAACTCAAAATGTTATTTACCCGCCTACAGCTTATTTTCCCCCGCCGAACGATATAAAAGAAGCCCAATTGGGCGGGCACCCGCCCGATCTGGCAACACTGAATGTGCATTACATTCTAACTGTGCTGCCTTCAAGGGATGGTTTTTCTGTATTCAGCAGAAGTGTAAATGTATTCTCTAAACTCTCTTCGCCTGCATCCTTGCTGCCTCCTGCTGAAACAGTCCTACAATGCTGCTGTGAATAGCTCAGATGATATTTCTTCACTTTCTCAGAGTTCATTTAAAGGTGAACTATGCTGGGGTTTTTTTTAGCTTAATGTACCTTAACTGAACAGCTAAAATGACACAGTTCCTCTGTACAGGTGAGCTGAGGGAGGGCTAAAACGACACAGTTCCTCTGTACAGGTGAGCTGAGGGGAGGGCTAAAATGACACAGTTCCTCTCTACAGGTGAGCTGAGGGGAGGGCTAAAACAACACAGTTCCTCTGTACAGGTGAGCTGAGGGAGGGCTAAAATGACACAGTTCCTCTCTACAGGTGAGCTGAGGGAGGGCTAAAACAACACAGTTCCTCTGTACAGGTGAGCTGAGGGAGGGCTAAAACGACACAGTTCCTCTGTACAGGTGAGCTGAGGGAGGGCTAAAATGACACAGTTCCTCTCTACAGGTGAGCTGAGGGGAGGGGTCACCTGAGGGCAGGATCTCGGCCTTCACCACGGGGATCTCCACCTTCTTGCGGTTCAGGCTGATGAGCTTGTCCAAGAGGAAGAGCAGCGCCGGAGGGATCAGGTAGATGTAGAAGCGAGGCTGCTGCAGGAGGGCGTAGCTCCCGTGGATCACCGTCTTGGACACACAATACACACATTACACGCAGGACACACAATACACACAGGACACATGGAACACATAATACACACAGGACACACAATACACACAGGACACACAATACACACAGGACACACAATACACACAGGACACACAATACACACAATACACACAGGACACACAATACACACAGGACACACAATACACACAGGACACACAATACACACAGGACACACAATACACACAGGACACGTAATACACACAGGACACACAATACACACAATACACACAGGACACACAGGACACACAATACACACAGGACACACAATACACACAGGACACACAGGACACACAACACACACAGGACACAGAATACACGCAGGACACACAATACACACAGAACACACAATACACACAATACACACAGAACACACAGGACACACAATACACACAGGACACACAGGACACACAATACACACAGGACACACAATACACACAGGACACACAGGACACACAATACACACAATACACACAGGACACACAATACACACAGGACACACAGGACACACAATACACACAATACACACAGGACACACAATACACACAGGACACACAGGACACACAATACACACAGGACACACAATACACACAGGACACGTAATACACACAGGACACACAATACACACAGGACACACAATACACACAGGACACACAGGACACACAATACACACAGGACACACAGGACACACAATACACACAGGACACACAATACACACAGGACACGTAATACACACAATACACACAGGACACACAATACACACAGGACACACAATACACACAGGACACACAGGACACACAATACACACAGGACACACAATACACACAGGACACGTAATACACACAGGACACACAATACACACAGGACACACAATACACACAGGACACACAGGACACACAATACACACAGGACACACAGGACACACAATACACACAGGACACACAATACACACAGGACACACAATACACACAGGACACACAATACACACAGGACACGTAATACACACAATACACACAGGACACACAATACACGCAGGACACACAATACACACAGGACACACAATACACACAGGACACACAATACACACAGGACACGTAATACACACAATACACACAGGACACACAATACACACAGGACACACAATACACACAGGACACACAATACACACAGGACACACAATACACACAATACACACAGGACACACAATACACACAGGACACACAGGACACACAACACACGCAGGACACACAATACACACAGGACACACAATACACACAGGACACACAGGACACACAATACACACAGGACACACAATACACACAACACACACAGGACACACAATACACACAGGACACACAGGACACATAATACACACAATACACACAGGACACACAATACACACAGGACACACAGGACACACAGGACACACAGGACACACAGGACACACAATACACACAGGACACACAATACACGCAGGACACACAATACACGCAGGACACACAATACACACAGGACACACAGGACACACAGGACACACAATACACACAGGACACACAGGACACACAATACACACAGGCACAGGACACACAGGACACACAATACACACAGGACACACAGGACACACAGGACACACAGGACACACAGGACACACAATACACACAATACACACAGGACACACAATACACACAGGACACACAATACACACAACACACACAGGACACACAATACACACAGGACACACAATACACACAGGACACACAATACACACAGAACACACAATACACACAGGGCACAGGACACACAGGACACACAATACACACAGAACACACAATACACACAGGGCACAGGACACACAGATGTGTTTATTCTCAGAGAGCATCTAAAGGCCGGCTTACATTGTACAATTATGGTCTGTTTTCACAGTCGACTTCGCAGAGAGTCTGGCCTAGATCCATTGGCCAACGTGTATTGGTTTGTGGACGCTTGTCTGAAGTTTGTAATCAATTGAGTGGAAGTGTGAAAACAGGCGGAGCCAGGCTACGTGATTGGTGGATTTGAGAGGAAGTGATGTAAGCGCTCACCAGCAGGTAGACGATGACGTAGAGGTAGTGCGTGAGCCAGAAGCCGCGGAAGCTGACGCGCCTGAAGTAGCGCGACGCAAACACGTAGATGAAGGACAGCACGAGGAGGAGGAGGATCCCCGTCATGCCTGCAAAGGGTGTGTGTGTGTGTGTGTGTGTGTGTGTGTGTGTGTGTGTGTGTGTGAGGAAGAGAAAGCATAGTGTTAGACCTGATAACCTTTTATAAATGTTTAAAAGACTCCTGATACTTAATCAAACTCGTTTTCATACACTCTTACCTGGAACGGTCTGGAAAAACCAGAAGGTCCATTTAAATGGCATCTCCGAGCTAGAACAGAACAATCAAAACAGAACCAGAAGGTCCATTTAAATGGCATCTCCGAGCTAGAACAGAACAATCAAAACAGAACCAGGAGGTCCATTTAAATGGCCTCTCCGAGCTAGAACAGAACAATTACGCTCTACAGAGGGTTTGTGTTGGCTGTGTGTGTGTGTTGGCTGTGTGTGTGTTGGCTGTGTGTGTGTGTGTGTGCTGTGTGGGTGTGCGCTGTGTGTGTGTGTTGGCTGTGTGTGTGTTGGCTGTGTGTGTGTGTGTGTGCTGTGTGGGTGTGCGCTGTGTGTGTTGTCTATTACAGGAAAGGGTGTTTGTGCTGTACGTGTTACCTGTGTCTGACCTGATACTGCTGTCTAACTGACCTGATGATGCTGACAAACTGACCCGATGATGCTGTCTAACTGAAAATGTGTGTGTGTGTGTGTGTGTGTGTGTGTGTGTGTGTGTGTGTGTGTGTGTGCGTACCCGTTGTTGGACAGCACTTGGGGGAAAAGGCAGGCGAGGATGTGTGTGTGTGTGTTTGTGTGTGTGTGTGTGTGCGCGTACCCGTTGTTGGACAGCACTTGGGGGAAAAGGCAGGCGAGGATGTGTGTGTGTGTGTGTGTGTGAGTGTTTGTGTGTGTGTGTGTGTGCACGTACCCGTTGTTGGACAGCACTTGGGGGAAGAGGCAGGCGAGGATGTGTGTGTGTGTGTGTGTGAGTGTTTGTGTGTGTGTGTGTGTGTGCGCGTACCCGTTGTTGGACAGCACTTGTGGGAAGAGGCACGCGAGGATGTGTGTGTGTGTGTGTGTGTGTGTGTGTGTGTGTGTGTGTGTGTGTGCGCGTACCCGTTGTTGGACAGTACTTGGGGGAAGAGGCAGGCGAGGATGCTGAGCTCGCTGATGGAGAAGATGTACAGGTTGACCACATGACCCAGGCTGTGCACCACTGCGGAGAGGAACAGGGCGCACACACACACACACACACACACACACACACACACACACACACACACACACACACAAAGAGGTTGACCACATGACCCAGGCTGAGGAGGAGCAGAGCAGTCGGACGTCACAACACACACACCCGTCACACCAATCATAACACACACACACCCTTCACTCCAATCATAACACACACACAATGTGAAAGCCTTGGAGAAAACATCATACTGTCCATATAGACCAATAAAGATGTAAAGTGAGTCTAGTGTCCATTAGAAATGGACAGATATTTGTCAGGAATGCTATCACAGCTGACATCTAACTACCCATAACCTTATCACTGGATTTTAACAATGAAAAGTGTGCTTATATCATTACAAAAGAAAGCATTTTGGTGATATTTTGTGTGAATTTGGGGAAACCAATTGTTTCAGTTGTGTTGAGCTATTGAGATGGTCCTGGTTTGTTTGTTTTCTTAAAACCAAAAGCAACATTTCTAAAGGGGTGCCAATACTTTTGGTCAGTGGCTGTAGTTACACTGAGGTGTAAAGGTTTCCATGTACAGGAACTGTAGGTCTGCATCAGTATTGGTTTCCTGTGCGTAGTGGCGCCAGTATCCTTGACCTCTGACCTGTCAGAATGATGGCGCTCATGGCCATGAGCCGGTGGAAGTCGATGGCGGCGTCGAAGGGGATGTAGCGGTTCAGGAAGGTCTCGCGGCACTTGGTGATGATGTTGCGGCACACGGTCAGCAGCATGTAGGGGAACAGGAAGGAGATGGCGGCCGCTGACCCACGCGACACCACGATGCCCACCGCCGACGTCTCGGGAACGCCAGACGACACCGCCTGCACGCCGTAGTCTACACACAGACAAGACCTGTGAGGTGCATGCCGAGCAAACAATAGATCCCAGACACAATAGATCACAGACACAATAGATTACAGACACAATAGATCCCAGACAGAATAGATCCCAGAGACAATAGATCAGACACAATAGATCACAGACACAATAGATCAGACACAATAGATTACCGACATAATAGATTACAGACACAATAGACCAGACAGACAATAGATCAGACACAATAGATTACAGACACAATAGATCAGACACAATAGATTACAGACACATGAACAGTAAAAACAGGTTTGTCAGTGTCAGTGTCCCATAGAGGGAAGAGAATTAAGGGAGCCTGGTTGCCTGGGCAACCCATTCCACCACCATAACACCACATAGCTTCGCTTGGGACTTGTTTTTACTACATGATGGAGTTGCTGCTCAAGAGCCACATGCCAGACCTGTTAGCTGTGTTGTAGCCATTTAAAGATAACTCAGCACTGTTAGCATTGTTCTAGCTGTGCAGCCTGTGCTAAAGATAACTCATCACAGACCTATTAGCGGTGTTGTAGCTATGCTAAAGATGACTCATCACAGACCTGTTAGCGGTGTTGTAGCTATGCTAAAGATAATTCATCACAAACCTACGTATTAGCGGTGTTGTGGCTATGCTAAAGATAACTCATCACAGACCTGTTAGCGGTGTTGTAGCTATGCTAAAGATAATTCATCACAAACCTACGTATTAGCGGTGTTGTAGATATGCTAAAGATAACTCATCACAGACCTGTTAGCTGTGTTGTAGCTATGCTAAAGATGACTCATCACAGACCTGTTAGCTGTGTTGTAGCTAAAGATAACTGATCACTGTTAGCAGTGCTCATTAGCTTGTAATGACTCAGAGGGCTGTCTGCTCTAAGACAGAGGGGGTGATGTCTCTTTTAGTAGTTTGTAGTAGTTTTAGTTGCAGTGTTAGTAGTAGTAGAAGAAGCCACACACACTAGAGTCGGTGTTACCTCACAGGTGCCCATGTAAGGTTGTGATGTCTCCGTAGAGGGTTATGGGTATGGTTAGCTCCCCCTGGAAGGTGCTGGGTGCTGGCTCTGTGTGTGTGTGTGTGTGTGTGTGTGAGAGACTTACAGGGGCAGTGTTTGGCGTTCGGGGCGGTAAACTCACAGTAGCACCTCTCCAGAGCTACCCCGGCACTGATGCCGTAGATGATGCAGAAGGTGACGATGTGCCGGCGGTAGTTCTCCACCAAGCGCTTGAACTGCTGCACCCTCTGCTGCACCGGACTCCTGCTGTAGCGCTCCCTCTGGGGCTTCACATACAGCTTAGCAGTGGACAGACCCGA
>NC_085003.1:33846992-33849492 GCF_963854185.1 Sardina pilchardus
CATTAGCTAAGTTAGCTAATCAACATTTTAACATGAATAGAAATCATTAGTTAAGTTAGAACTGGAATGTTTCAGCTTTAAACTGTCTACCTGCACACTATCAACTCTCTGTAAACTACGCAACCACCATGTTTACCCTTGCTACACCTTAGTAACCATATCTACATTATCTATCTTTTTTTACATTTTCATGCACTGGTAATTCCTTGGAATTGCATTTCTAGTTATTTTTATTTATCTTCTAACGTTTTTGTGCGTCCAATTCAGCTTCAACCGTTTAACGTAGAAACTTCATTCAAACTGCGCTGCGTAGGTCTTACTTAGGTGACTTCAGCTATGTATTTTTCAACTTTGAAAACTTTATCGTTGAATTTATATTAATTTTTTAAACCATTTTTTCTCCCATAGACTTAACATTGGATTATGACATCATAATAGGGCAATTAGAATCTTATGCCAGGTGGCCAGCCCCACCTGCAGCAGCTCTCTCTCTCTCTCAGGCTTTAAGCATACAATCTCTCTGAAGACTACACATATCCTGTTAAACTGTTTCCTCTGTCCACAACTGTTTCAAAATAAAAGTCCTCACTGCAATAATACACTATTAAATCATTTAACCATTGAAACTACTCAACTATTGAACTGTTCAACCATTCCAACTGTCAGTTATCATCAACTATGCCTCCAGTCAACTACATGAAACCTCCATGTACCTAGCAACCAACATAGCAACCATTAAAATTAAGCGTTTATGACCGTTTCCATAGCAACCAACATGATTTTACTACAGTAACTTCTTTATTCCTGATAGTGGCCACCATAGACACCCTATCAACAAATGTTTCAAAATAAAAGTCCTCACTAGCAAGTTAGCTAGTTAGCATGGTTAGCATTGTTAGCATAGTTAGCATTTTTAACATAACTGCTAGAAATGGTTAGCTAAGTTAGCTAATCAACCTGGTTAGCATTGTTAGCATAGTTAGCATTGTTAGCATAGTTAGCATTTTTAGTATAACTGTTAGAAATGATTAGCTAAGTTAACTAATCAGCCTGGTTAGCATTGTTAGCATTGTTAGCATTTTCAACATAACTGCTAGAAATCATTAGTTCAGTTAGAACTGTAATGTTTAAGCTTTAAACTGTCTACCTTCACACTATCAGCTTTCTTTAAACTATGCAACCACCATGTTTACCCTAGCTACACCTTAGTAACTATATCTACATTATCTACTGTATCTATACATTTTTGCATTTTCATGCACTCGTAATTTCCCTGGAATTACATTCTCTAGTTATTATTATTATTATCATTATTATTAGAGTGCATGAAAATGCACTCTACTGTTATCCTGTTTCTTCTTATTATTTTTATTTATCTTCTAACGTTTTTGTGCGTCCAATTCAGCTTCAACCGTTTAACGTAGAAACTTCATTCAAACTGCGCTGCGTAGGTCTTACTTAGGTGACTTCAGCTATGTATTTTTCAACTTTGTAACTTTTATACTTTTTGAACTATTAAATAAAAACTACTAAAATTCCCCCCATAGACTTAACATTGTGATTATGACATCATAATAGGGCAATTAGAATCTTATGCCAGGTGGCCAGGGCCACCTGCAGCAGCTCTCTCTCTCTCTCTCAGGCTTTAAGCATGCAATCTCATTAAGACTACAGATCCTGTTTCACTACTTTCTCTGTCCACAACTGTTTCAAAATAAAAGTCCTCCCTGCAATAAAACACTATTAAATCATTTAACCATTGAAACTACTCAACTATTTAACTGCTCAACTATTCCAACTGTCAGTTATCATCAACTATGACTCCAGTCAACTTTATGAAACCTCCATGTACCTAGCAACCAACATAGCAACCATTAAAATTAAGCGTTTATGACAGTTTCCATAGCAACCAACATAATTATACTGCAGTAACTTCTTTATTCCTGATAGTGGCCACCATGGATACCCTAGCAACAATGTTTCAAAATAAAAGTCCTCACTAGCAAGTTAGCTAGTTAGCATAGTTAGCATTGTTAGCATAGTTAGCATTTTTAGCATAACTGCTAGAAATCATTAGCTAAGTTAGCTAATCAACCTGGTTAGCATTGTTAGCATCGTTAGCATAGTTAGCACTTTTAGCATAACTGCTAGAAATCATTAGCTAAGTTAGCTAATCAACCTGGTTAGCATTGTTAGCATAGTTAGCATTGTTAGCATTTTTAGCATAACTGCTAGAAATCATCAACTAAGTTAGCTAATCAACCTCATTAGCATAGTTAGCATGGTTAACATTGTTAGCAAATCTGGTAATCAGGTTAGCTTATTCAATTTTAAACTGTCTATCTTCGCACTATCAACTTTCAAAAACTATGAAACCACCATGTCTACCCTAGCAACACCTTAGTAACCATATCTACATGATTTATCTGTACATTTTTGCATTTTCATGCACTCGTAATTTCCTTGGAATTACATTCTCTAGTTATTATTAGAGTGCATG
>NC_085003.1:33854492-33856992 GCF_963854185.1 Sardina pilchardus
GAAGTCCACGGAGAAGGGCGGCGTACAGGGGGGCAGGCCTGAGGCGTTCAGCTGCTCCGGCTGAGGACAAGGGTCACCTGGACACACACACACACACACACACACACACATCTTTACAGACCCCACCAAGCCTTGGAGCATCAGTTCATTCATTTCGCAGAAGATAACTCAATTATGAGGAGGACGTGCACATCTGTGTGTGTGTGTGTGTGTGGGCGCATACCATTTCTCCAGAAGAATACGTCACTCTGAATGTCTCCAGGCCGTGCACTTGTAACAGCAACGATGACGTCATGCAGCGTGGTGTTCCGGATCGATAAGATCTCCTCTTCTGTGAACAATCTGTGGTCATGAGGGAGGAAGGATTCTTTGTTGAATCTTATCAAGAATGGTATTTCTTAATGTCTGTCTATGCTGATGACTGCACTGCAATGCAAGGCAAATTTCCATCTAAAGGGACAGTAACGTATTATCTTATCTTATCTTGTCTGGGAAATGGAAAAACCGATTTCACAATCCTTATCCTCATTCCAATCCACGATGCTCAATCCTATCTACTGATCACTGTGTGATCAAAGGCCAGTTCAAACACAAGATCCGCGACGAGACTAGCTGCAACATTCTAAAAACTAGCAACTTTCTGCAACAATGTGTTGTAAAACTGGGGCGTTCAGACCACTGCAACGACATTAAAACGGCAACAATGTTACCATAACAACAGTCTAGGCGTAAGGACAAGATAGAAGTTTTCAGCCAGCGTCACAATAGCTCCGCGCAAAAGTGTTCTAAAACTCTGCAACTAAGATTTGACATGTTGAATGTTTAGCGACGGCTTGAAACTGCTTGCCACTGCTAGCAACTTTTTATTCACACCGCCGCAACTGCTCTCCGCAACCGTCTCAGACCGTCGCGAATCTTCGGTTTGAACTGGCCTATACAGCACCATCCCTCACTGACTAATATTTGCGTCGTTAACAAGCTGCGTCCCACTATGATGTCATACAGCACCATCCCACACTGACTAATATTTGCGTTGTTAACGAGCTGCGTTCTGCTGGGCTGTCGCTGCTTCAGTATTTTCAGCGTGATCTCCACTCTCACCCGTTCTGCCTGTTCTCAAACCAGAACCGATCTCCGTTCCGGATGCGTTGGAACTGCTCGGAGATGAGGGCGGAGAACACGGGCCCTGGGCCGCCCGCCGCCTCCAGCAGCCCCCCGGGAAACAGCTCCAGCCTGGACAGGTCACTCCCGTACAGCCCCGACAGCTCCCTCAACAGCTGTACAACACAACACAGCACAGCACAGTTCAGCACAACACAGCACAGCACAGCACAGCACAACACAACACAACAGGTCACTCCCGTACAGCCCCGACAGCTCCCTCAACAGCTGTACAACACAACACAACACAGCACAGTTCAGCACAGCACAGCACAGCACAACACAACAGGTCACTCCCGTACAGCCACGACAGCTCCCTCAACAGCTGTACAACACAACACAGCACAGTTCAGCACAGCACAGCACAGCACAGCACAACACAACACAACAGGTCACTCCCGTACAGCCACGACAGCTCCCTCAACAGCTGGGACAGATGCACAACACAGCACAGTTCAGCACAACACAGCACAGCACAGCACAGCACAGCACAGCACAGCACAGCACAGCACAGCACAGCACAACACAACACAGCACAACACAACACAACACAGCACAGCACAGCACAGCACAGCACAGTTCAGCACAACACAACACAGCACAGCACAGCACAGCACAACACAACAGGTCACTCCCGTACAGCCCCGACAGCTCCCTCAACAGCTGGGCCAGATGCACAACACAGCACAGTTCAGCACAACACAACACAACACAACACAACACAGTACAACACAACACACTCAGCACACACACAAACACACACACACACACACACACACACCAGATGTACAACACAACACAGCACAGTTCAGCACAACACAGCACAGCACAGCACAGCACAGCACAGCACAGCACAGCATAGCACAGCACAGCACAGCACAGCACAACACAGTTCAGCACAACACAACACAGCACAGCACAACACAACACAACACAACACAGCACAGCACAGCACAGCACAGCACAGCACAGCACAGCACAACACAGCACAGTTCAGTACAACACAACACAACACAACACAACACAACACAGCACAACACAGCACAGCACAGCACAGCACAGCACAGCACAGCACAGTTCAGCACAACACAACACAACACAACACAGCACAGCACAGCACAACACAACACAACACAACACAACACAACACAGTTCAACACAACACAACACAACACAGTACAACACAACACACTCAGCACACACACACACACACACACACACACACACACATATATACAGTATATGCAAACACACACACACACACACACACACACACACATGCTCACACACATGCACACACATTTACACAGTGGTGAGCGCACCTGCAAATTAGCCTGTT
>NC_085003.1:33866992-33884492 GCF_963854185.1 Sardina pilchardus
CAGACACATCAGACAGCACAGCAACAGGACAACAGACACATCAGACACCATGTGGTACCCTAGAGGAAGGACTACACACACCAGCAGGACAACAGGACAACAGGACATGTCAGTACCAGCATGGACGCTGGTCATTTAGCTTCTTTTTCCTCTTTCTGTTTGTGTCAGCTCTCTGTCTGTCTGTGGTCATGTGTTCCTGTGTGGGCGAGTTAGAACCTGGCAGTGTGGGGATGTGGGTGGGAGTGTAATGAGTGTGTGTGTGTGTGTGTGTGTGTGTGAGTGTGTGAATGTGTGTATGTGTGTGTGTGTGTGTGTGTGTGTGTGTGTGTGTGTGTGTGTGTGTGTGTGTGTGTGTGTGTGTGCCCTCTGTGCTGTCTCTTTGAGCACAGTCTCAGTTTTGGAAAGTCTGCTACTTAGACATCGTCAATAAAGTCTGCTGGTCAACCCAACAAAGGAAAGGAAATGCTCCCACTAAGTCAGCAAGGCACTGCATTTGTGTGTGTGTGTGTGTGTGTGTGTGTGTGTGTGTGTGTGTGTGTAATGGTAACTCATTTCAAACCAACTGACAAATCAGACAGATTGAACAGTTTGTCGGGTTAAAGGTCAAACTGCATTGCTCCTGCTTTACACGCGGTTCCGTCGTCAGCACACACACAGATGCAGGCCAATAGCGCGCTGAATATCTGGGTCATGCTCTCATTAGGGTTTTGCTTCCTAGAGCCCCCCCTCCAGCTGTGGTCTACACACACAAGTGTGTACAGGGGACACTGCTTGAGGTCACCACAACAGGGGCTTCACAAAGGACCCTGTGCAGCATGGGTGCGACCACAGAGCACGCGCAATGGGGTCACACACACACACACACACACACACACACACACACACACACACACAGAGCACGCGCAATGGGGTCAGACCGGACGCTATGGGCTGGGAGAGGGGTGCTGGGTTACTGTGAGCTCTGTGGGCTGGGTGCTGGGTTACTGTGTGCTCTATAAGCTGGGTGCTGGGTTACTGTGTGCTCTATAGGCTGGGTGCTGGGTTACTGTGAGCTCTATGGGCTGGGTGCTGGGTTACTGTGTGCTCTATGGGCTGGGTGCTGGGTTACTCTGAGCTCTATGGGCTGGGTGCTGGGTTACTGTGAGCTCTATGGGCTTCTAATTTGACGCATAACCCAGCATAGCTCAGCGCTTAAGGCAGTGCATAGCATAGCATAGCATAGCCCAGCATAGCTCAACGCTTAGGGCAGTGCATAGCATAGCATAACCCAGCATAGCATAACCCAGCATAGCTCAGCGCTTAGGGCAGTGCATAGCATAGCATAACCCAGCATAGCTAACCCAGCATAGCTCAGTGCTTAGGGCAGTGCAGGGGGTCTGGATTTGACTGATTAGCTTCGCCGATTAGCAAGGCACTTCCTCGTCGCCATTTTCCAGAAATACATCATGTCCGGTGCTGTTTTCCTCATGTTGATTGGTGGCTGTTCCACTCTCAGCTCAAGCACGAGCTTAGTGTGGGCACGAGCTCTCCTTCTGTGCCTCTCATCAATCAGTAACCTGCCACTTAATTGGCTAAGTAAAACGGCACCGGAAACAAGCCCCTTGAAACGCCATGTTGAAGCCTGAAAAAATCGTTCAATTTTGGCAATTTTCACTAGCCTAGCATTCCCATTGAAATGAATGGGGGCGGGACTTTCTCACTTTCTCCAGTTCTTATAATACCTCCATGGGGTAGTGCATAGCATAGCATAGCATAACCCAGCATACTGTAGCTCAGCGCTTAGGGCAGTGCAGCTACACACACACGCACGCACGCACGCACGCACGCACGCACGCACGCACGCTCTACATAACCCAGCTAAGCGCTCCCACGCTGCTTCTACACGTTCTACACGTTCTACACGTTCTACACGTACACATTTAAGGAGTCGCCCTCTCTTGATTGGTCATCATAAGGAGTCGCCCTCTCTTAATTGGGTCATCATAAGGAGTCGCCCTCTCTCATCATCAAATGATCAGAAGGTCACAAGGGCAGCTGGTTCACAAGGATTCGCATGATCAAAGGCTGGTGGTCATGACTAAAGCAAAATCATGGAATATTTCTACTACATTTATATATGTGTGTGTGTGTGTGTGTGTGACTCTCTTTGTGTGTGTGTGTGTCTGTGTGTGTGTGTGTGTGTGTGTGTGTGTGTGTGTGTGTGTGACTCTCTTTGTGTGTGTGTGTGTGTGTGTGTGTGTGTGTGAGACTGGGTGTGTGAATGGGAGGTGACAGGGAGGCTGTGTGTGCCTGTATGTCGCCTCTCCCTCTATTGTCTTGGAATGTGGCAATCAGCTCTGATTGGTTTTTGGTTGCTGGAGTGTCAAGAGTGACAGAATAAGAATCTGAAGTGAAATGTAGTCTTTGGCCAAAAGAATAAGTGAAATAAGCCATGTAGTCTTGGGCCAAAAGAATAAGTGAAATAAGCCATGAAGTCCTTGGCCAAAAGACTACAGGGAACAAAAGAAGCTCACAACATGTCTGTCCCTGCACTAACAGCAGCATGCCTGACTCTGAATGACAGGCTTTCAGGCCAAAGCCCTAATGGTCAATTAATGTGTTTACATGCGAACACGATTACTGGCAATGACCGGGTAACTGAAATAATCCGGTAAAGGTGTGTAAGTACGATAAATATGAATGATCAACAATGACGCGCCAGCCAGCACCTGCCACTCTCTTGATCCCTCTCTTGCGCGTTCCAAATTAAATGATGTCGCATAACGTTCAAGCTGGATCTCGAGAGCGAACCCGACCAGTATCATTATTATGTAGCTGTAGGTTCATATTGACCTTATAAACATTCCATAATCAGATTAAAAAGCAGTTGCAGTAAAGCTATTTATTGGCTAAATGTTGGGGTCCCCTTAGTGCCCTATACACACTGCGTGATGCACGTGGTGGTAGCGGCGACACTGTTCGAGTTGAAGTTCAAAGTTTGTCATGTACTTTTAAAAATCATTTATAAGTAATAAAATTCCTTGTGCTCAAGTGTCCACTACAGAATTAAACTAAAAATAAAAATGAATGGATGCTATTAAAAAGAGGGGTTGGGGAGCACCAATGGACACACTGAGGCGGTACACTGTTTTATAGTTTGTGTCGAACACTTAGGTGGTAAACACATAAACACTGACCGAAGAACAGGGAGAGCACGGTCTGGTTCCGGGAGGAGGGCAGTCCAGACGGACCTTGCGTGGCCGCGTTGCTGACCCGGCGCGCGTTGGGCAACCCCGGCTCTCCGCGCGCCTGATAGACCCCGTCCGAGTACCGCGCGGGTAGCAGACGCGTCAGTGACTCACCTGCAACACAACAGCGCGAAGAGACATTTATTGCACAGGGAGACTGTTACTGGACGGCGTGAAATAATAATAATAATAGCAATAATAATAATAATAATAATAATAATAATAATAATAATAATATAAAAACAAGAATCTAGAGAGGAAATGAATGGAGCTGCTTACCTGCTGCTCCACGGCTATGGTAAGCTAAGTTATTGTACCAGCCGTCATAGCGTTGGATTTCCCAGGCAACACTGGTCTCGGATTCTATAGTAGTTGGACATATGTATATAATTATATAAGATATGTAATTGTGATTGAACATATTTTGTCAGGAAATGTTCTTGTGAATAAAATTTCATGAGCAGTCTACCTATTTTAATAGTTTTCAAGTTATTAGTAGTTTCATTTTAGTATTTTTTTCTTTAAAATATATGACTGAAATGAAATGATATCCACTTACTGGAACTAACGGCAGTCACAGTCAAAAGAAGCGCAACGCTGCAGATCTTCCTGCTTAAATACATGATGGCAGGGAGCATCCAAGCGCACTGGCACAAGGGTTTCTGAGGACACTTGAGAGAGAGAGGGAGAGAGAGAGAGACGCACGGCACTCAGTAAAAGTCGGCATGTTCATTCAAAGTAGCCTAAAACGGAAAGAAATAATGAAGAGGTCTTCTTTCGGTTTTGACAGCGCATTAGAAATAAAGTAAAAATACAAATCTATGCTCGGTGCCTAACTCTGCTCACAGAGCGGTACATTCTGAAAACATAACTGATGTAGCCGCATTTACTGCAATACAAGTGAGGAGTTAGGAATACAACTTACCTGCGCGTAAGACGATCCGGCACGACGAGTAAATGTACAAAGAGTGAGTGCGGTGTTGGGCAGGTAACGTGTTTGTCTAAGCAGCTGTGCGATTAAAACGAGGAGGGTCGGTCTGCGGCATGGGCGTTACGTATGTTGCAAGAAACTCCCCAATTAGGCGTTCCTGTCGTGAATAGTCAACCAATCAGAAGGAGCTTTGCACTGCATTCTGGGAAATGCTTAATTTCCGGAGTTTGACTTCCTTTTATCAGTTTGTAAAAGTCCTCTGAAGTCCTCGTCGAAGCCACGGAGAAGCTACGATAGCAGAGAAATTGCAGCTAAACCGATGAGACGTAAGTAACTTCTATATCTATAACTATGTCTTATACTACCATTTAAGCAATTCCAGCGTTATATTAGAATATGGGTAGCAAGGCGAAAGTAAGCAGAACGGAGGAATAGATTGTTTGCTTGTGATATGGTGCTTGTTTGTTTGTATGAAAATATGTAGGCCTACTTAAAATGATACGTGATAAAATTAGTCATCGTGTTTATGTGGTAACGTTAAAAGCATGCCAGCAACGCACATTGTTTTCAACTAAACCCACATAAAGTGAAGACGTAACGTAGGCCTAACTAAATTCGGTACTTTGGGGTTAACTGTAGCCTAACTATTTTCTGCGGCTGTTGAGTGGTGAACAGGTGGCCTGTTGATTTGGTGCGTTTTAAACGGCCTCAAAAATGGTTACAGTTAACACCAAATTACCCTAAATTCTGATTAGAGTGACTGTAGTGGAGCTGAATCGAGCTGAATTTGTTTTGGCTATGCCGAAGATCCTTGCAATGTGATGCATTTGCTACATGAGTGATGCCATAATTAAAAACCAAAAGGTTCATTTGTTATGTTCCTATTGACATAAAGAATTATTGAGAGTTGTCATGTAAAACAAAGACATCTAGGAGTTCTACAACGTTTGACCAGTACAATTACTAATACTGTATTCATAGGTTTCATCAGGTCCCTTTACACAGGTGTATACAATCAAGCACCTTGATTATGAATGCAGACTGCATGGTGCTTGATTAATACACCTGTGCAAATGGACTTGAATTCATGGGTTTCATCAGGTCCCTTTGCACAGGTGTATTAATCAAGCACCATGCAGTCTGCATTGATAATCAAAGTGCTTGATTGTATACACCTGTGGAAAGGGACCTGATGAAATCCATGAATAGTCAGTTTGACTTTAGAGGCCTGTTAGTTGATCACTACTAGAATCTTAGCAGAAGTTGGATAATGTTCTCTAATAAGTTAATGTTCTCCATATGTCTTCCTATCACTGCAGTTACATTCTTCCATACTGTCTAGCGGTCAGAAGCCGCAATTAAGAAGTTGTTCAGACCCAGGTGCTCCACTGCCCTTTCTGCCCAGAGTACAAGGGTGACTATGCCAGGGTGGAAACGCACATGCAGAGCCATTTGAAAACGGTGGTACATTATGGGGGTATGTATGAGATTGATAGTTAAGCCCTTAGCCCTGTATCATGGTCTTCTATGAAACTGTATGGATTGGTTCTGAAATTACAAAAGGTTCTGAAAGTAATGTTATTAGTAATGAAGTGAAGTTGCCATTCAATTGTTTCATGTAACGTTAGCAGGCTATTTGATGTTTATATCTATTTCTTATTTAATTATTCTTTTGTTGTTCAGAATATGTGATCTACAAATTATTCTTTTGTTGTTCAGAATATGTGATCTACAAATACAAATGCACACACAGGCCAAGATTTTGTTTTACTTTTATTTATTTTATCTTGCATGGCCTGCAGAAGTTTCTGTGTTTGTTCTACAACAAAGTATTGGCGAAATCTACAGGATTGCGCATTTGCACATTTGTTCTCTAACAAAAGTTGGGAAAATGCATGCTTGGTGCTTAAACTGTTATGAAACATGAAAAAAGTTGATCTCTTCTGGGTTTGTCCTATAATAAAGTTTAGGCTACTTTGCAAATAAATGGTTGTTGTGTCTTTATTGAACAATCCATATTGAGTATGAACTTGAGCTATGCTGTCTGATTACATAATGCTCCATATACCTTAAACACATTTGCTCAATGACCAGGATATTAATCAATATTTTTAATTTGTTGGGATACACAGCCTGGGAATAGTGAAAGACATTTGACTGTAGTCAGCCTATGTACTACTTCATCGGAGAGGGTGCTGCAGGGATGGAGGATCAATGGGGAGGGGGGAATGATGTGTGTTGTGTATTGTTGAGCTAAATCCTTGTAAATGCAAAGCAATATTATGAGACTGTAATGCTTTGCCAGCTGATTTGTGACTCACAAAGGAGTGAAGGGAAGACACTACTGCAGCATTTTTGTGTCCAATATTGTATTGTACAGTAGGCCTATCCTACAATCCACTGTCTGGTACAGAAACACCACACAGGCTGAGAGAAGGGCTCTACAACATGTTATAAAGTCTGCAGAGAGGATCATAAGAACAAAACTTCCCTCTATAGAAAACATGTATGCACAGCGCTGCCAGAAGAGAGCAGAGAGAATCATCAAAGACTCCTTTCACCCAGCTCACTCTCTGTTCAGACACAAACACTGCACATACAACTTGTGACAAACCTGTAAACATGTGGAATATGGGAAAGGTGCAATACTACAAAGGGGAATAAGGGCAATATGCAATATCTTACACTGTACTGTATATGGGACTACATGCAAGGCTAACAAGGGGACAATGTGCAATACTTTGTCAGTGTAATGTGGAGATTATGTGCAATACTAGGGACAATGTGCAATATCTTGTGCGATACTATTAATGGGACAATGTGCAATATGAATCAGGTGCAATATTGTTAGTGGGACAACTGTGCAGCAACAATGTGACTGAGTAATATTCTAACTGGAATGTGGGGATCATGTGCAATATCAATATTATTATGGGTAAATGTTTATCTTGTGCAATATGGAAATCCGGTGCAATATCAATGGGACAACTGTGCAATATCTAAACTGCAATATGAGAAGTATGCACTTGTATCCACATGGGACAGGGTGCAATATCTTGGATGTGTGACACTTGCGCACGCACACACACTCACAGTCTCAGGGACGCAGGATTTGCACTGTAGGCTACTGTAGCACTTAAACTACTCTGCCTCTGTGGGACTGTAGGCTATTCTTAGACTGGGTACACAGTATAATTTGACGTCAATGTTTGCCTGATGTCTTGTATGAATCATGTTTTTGTCATGTATGCTCTTAAATATTTGTCATGTCTGCTTTTAAATATTTGACTTGAAGGGCCTGCACAAGAATTCCAATTTGTCTATGGTTTATGCACAAATGGCCAATAAAGAACTGACTTTTGACAATTCAGTAGCATGGTGCTTATGCAGTGGTAACTTTATGAATATCGGTTTTTTCGTATCCAAATAATTGCATTAACTGTAGGCGTTGATGTGTAATTATTATAGGAATACTGTCGTGATACTGCAGTACAATACATTTTTTTCGTAACGGATAATCTATTTAACAAGTAGGCCTACAACATTGCACTGCAACCATTTTCAACTTCTTCTGCTGGATTGCGTTTAAACTTAGTTCTGCTTTACTAAGTTTGGTTCAATGCTAATGGAAAGCGGGCTGTGCCCTTACTTTGACATACATGTTAGACCGGATGTTAAAGAAGAAAAGGGGGTGTTTCCGACTTAGATAGAAACGCCTATTTATGTTTCCGCAGACCGACGATATTCATTAAAACGGAGACTTGGAGTGCACGCGGAAGGATGGGCAGGGCAGGTGAACACCTCTTGCGAGACATGCCAATCAAAAGAGCTCCGGACACGAGTTGAGGACGAGCGGTGATATAAAAGCAGCATCGCTGAGCCGTGTACTGCACATCTGCCGGGAGACTTTTCAAGACTGGTATTGCACCACACAGCTGTGACTAGCAGGTAGGTAACATTTGGCCAATGCCTATTTTCACATAAACTGTTAAAAATGAAACATTTTATAGCCTGCAGTCTACAGTGTGTCCTCCTTGGTAGCCTACAGGCTACATATGAGTGGAAATGCCTCACGACGAATAAGTTCACAACTGCAGTAACCAATAATTGGCATTTACAGAAAATAATGTGTGTGCGTTTTCGAGTTTGTGACACACAGTGAAGTCATCATCTGCCGGTGAATGGTGGTTGGTCTCCCATTCCCTGGTGAGACGGGAGTCTTATCCCCGCGATCTTGGAGTAACTGAGAACCTCCACTAACTATACTCACTGTTATTCCGCCTTCTCGCAGGACCTGCGAAGATGACTTTCTACGATGACATTTACCCGTTCTACCCGCTACAAAGGACCTCTTTCATCTTCAGCACCAACCTGCTGACAATCATTCTGGTCTTCTTAGTCCTCGCGGCGTCTTTCCTTCTTATTCTTCCAGGAATCCGCGGGAAATCGGTGAGTGAGATCAAGCACTGATCAAGCACTTTTTTTTAATTGCATTTTGTCGAATCAATTTGACGCGCTCAAGTCTTTATGCTCATTTGGCAGACGCCTTTGTCCACTCCAAAGCGACATACAAATAAAAATAATACAATAATTAATTTCAGAGTGAACAATTTCCAAAAAGTTAGTCTTACGGCTAATTCTTATTTACTTGTACAGTTATATTGTATTGAGATGTAGGCACTGTCCAATTGTCTTTTTTTTCTCCATTATTTTAGAGGTTTTTCTGGATGTTTCGGATAATCACTAGTCTCTTCATCGGAGTTGTAATAGTAGGTGAGTTGTTCCGTACCTCTTCAACACAGCTATTTTACATTAGTAACGTTAACGTCATATGCTGTGTGTCTGTCCCGCGACTCATCCGTGTGTGTCCCGTGCTACAGCGCTGAACTTCACGGCGGACTGGGCACAGGCCAGCATGAAGGCCAACAGCACCTACAAGTCCTTCAGCAGCGCGGTGGTCGACGCAGACGTGGGCCTTCACGTGGGCCTGTCCGGAATCAACATTACGCTGAGAGGTAAGCGGACGCTCGGAGATGTCGAGGTGGCGTTGACGCCCGCGGTTAGTCTAACTCATGCTGGAGATGTCTTGAGGTGGCGTTGACGCCCGCGGTTAGTCTAACTCATGCTGGAGATGTCTTGAGGTGGCGTTGACGCCCGCAATTAGTCTAACTCATGCTGGAGAAATGCACAGCTGACTTAACTCAGTAGGTCTACGTGCATAGTGCAGTGCTGGGATGGCGTCATGATGGCGTCATGTTTGGCAGTGACACGTTGGGCTTACATTGTATATGGCCACTGTGGAATATTTGATCTTACATGCGACTCCATGCATTATAAGTGTGTATAAGTCGCGACTCCATGCGTTATAAGTGTGTATAAGTTGCGACTCCATGCGTTATAAGTTCTTATTATTATATAGAATATTAGAATATTATATATATTCTTGAATTTCCCCTTGGGAATCAATAAAGTATCTATCTATCTATCTATCTAAGTGTGTATGAGTTGCGACTCCATGCGTTTTAAGTGTGTATAAGTTGCGACTCCATGCGTTATACTGTAAGTGTGTATAAGTTGTCCTTGTCTCCTCCAGGAAACCCGGTCAGTCAGCTGAATGAGACTATTGACTACAATGAAGAGTTCAGCTGGACAGGCCAGCTGGATGAGCAGTATGCTGAGGCGCTGGACCGAGGGCTGCCCAACCCCATCCTGTACATCGCAGAGAAGTTCACACGCAACAGCGCCTGCGGCCTCATCTACCAGTACAGATACTCCGGACGCTACGCCTCGGCCACGCTATGGTGAGCACAAGGACCGCCCCTATGGGCAGCACCTGGACAGCAGCGGAACTGACCGTTCCAGAATGTGAATGTGTCACTCAGAGCCAGGCAGATAGACAGAGCCATAAAGATACGTGTATATGTAACGCTGATGTGAGTGCACTGTAGTGTTCTAGAGTCCTCAGGAGTGTTCTGTAGTGTTCTAGAGTCCTCAGGAGAGTTCTGCCCTCTCTGATGTGAGTGTACTGTAGTGTTCTAGAGTCCTCAGCAGTGTTCTGTCCTCTCTGATGTGAGTGTTCTGTAGTGTTCTAGAGTCCTCAGGAGTGTTCTGTAGTGTTCTAGAGTCCTCAGGAGTGTTCTGTCCTCTCTGATATGAGTGTACTGTAGTGTTCTAGAGTCCTCAGCAGTGTTCTGTCCTCTCTGATGTGAGTGTTCTGTAGTGTTCTAGAGTCCTCAGGAGTGTTCTGTAGTGTTCTAGAGTCCTCAGGAGAGTTCTGCCCTCTCTGATGTGAGTGTACTGTAGTGTTCTAGAGTCCTCAGCAGAGTTCTGTCCTCTCTGATGTGAGTGTACTGTAGTGTTCTAGAGTCCTCAGGAGTGTTCTGTCCTCTCTGATGTGAGTGTACTGTAGTGTTCTAGAGTCCTCAGGAGTGTACTGTAGTGTTCTAGAGTCCTCAGGAGTGTTCTGTCCTCTCTGATGTGAGTGTACTGAAGTGTTCTAGAGTCCTCAGGAGTGTTCTGTAGTGTTCTAGAGTCCTCATGAGTGTTCTGTCCTCTCTGGTGAGTGTTCTGTAGTGTTCTAGAGTCCTCAGGAGTGTTCTGTAGTGTTCTAGAGTCCTCATGAGTGTTCTGTCCTCTCTGGTGAGTGTTCTGTAGTGTTCTAGAGTCCTCAGGAGTGTTCTGTCCTCTCCTCTCTGGTGCAGGACGGCGTTCTGCTGCTGGTTGCTAGCCAACGTCCTGTTCTCGATGCCGGTCCTCCTGTACGCGGGCTACATGATGCTGACCACTGCGGCCTTCATCTTCTTCTCCATGGCGTCCTTCTCCACCATCTACAACCTGCCCCAGTGCACCTTCACCCTGGGGGACACCACCTTCACCACCCACTACAGCCACTCCTTCTGGCTGGCACTGGCCACAGGTGAGCCAACGCACCACACACACACACACACACACACACACACACACACACACACACACACACACACACACGCTCACGCACACGCACACACACACACACACACACTCACACACACACACACACACACACACACACACACACACACACACACAGGTCGGAGTGGTCAGGTGTGTTGTGTGCATGGCAGGTGCAGGTGCTGATCCTCAGGTGTGTGTTCTCAGGTGTGTTGTGTGCGCTGATTGGAGGGCTGGTGGTTCTGCTGGACCTGCTGGTCCCGGAGCGGGTCAGAGAAGTGTTCAGCACGGGCGGCGACGACGACGATGACCTACACGACCAACACGACACACACGGAGGCTTCCCGCACGGATTCTTCAACTCCGGCTTCCTGGAGGGAGTGACCATCGAGGGGGGCCTGAAGAAAGGGGCCGCACTGGACTCTCACACCATCTCACACTTAGTGGTACGAGCACAGTCCAGATTATAGATTATACTGCTTAGTGGTACGAGCACAGGCCAGATTAAACTGCTTAGTGGTACGAGCACAGTCCAGATTAAACTGCTTAGTGGTACGAGCACAGTCCAGATTATACTGCTTAGTGGTACGAGCACAGTCCAGATTATACTGCTTAGTGGTACGAGCACAGGCCAGATTAAACTGCTTAGTGGTACGAGCACAGTCCAGATTATAGATTATACTGCTTAGTGGTACGAGCACAGGCCAGATTAAACTGCTTAGTGGTACGAGCACAGTCCAGATTAAACTGCTTAGTGGTACGAGCACAGTCCAGATTAAACTGCTTAGTAATGAGCTGGACATACGAGCACAGTCCAGATTAAACTGCTTAGTAATGAGCTGGGCATACCAGCACAGTCCAGATTAAACTGCTTAGTAATGAACTGGACACACAAGCACAGTCCAGATTAAACTGTGTCTTTTCAACACAAGGCCTGCAGTAGAGGAAACAGTATTAGCTCGATGGTGTTTTAAGCCCCCAACATCGTCTTCCAGGCAGCGCTGCCATCGTCGAATTAAAGACTCCTAATCCTAACCCTAAACCCTGCCTAACCCTAGTCCCCTCTAGCCAGCTCTGCCGTGTAGGCGATGTTGGGGGCCTAAAACACCAAGAAGCACAGTGCTCATGTATCTGATGGAAACATATTGAAACGTGAATAAGAATAAGCGTGAAAGAGACGAGTCTGATCAGTCCGTTCACTGAGTGACCCTTTAATGAGACGAGTCTGATCAGTCCGTTCACTGAGTGACCCTTTAATGAGACGAGTCTGATCAGTCCGTTCACTGAGTGACCCTTTAATGAGACACAACACTCATGTTGCTCTTTCTTCTGTTTATTCTTTCAGGAGAGACTCTGACGGCATTCGCTGCTCCATAGCATCCTTCCTGCTACTTGATCAGATGAGACGAGCTCGACAGAACCAACTGCAGCGAGTCTTTCTGCTGAGACCGCCCCCCCCACCCCACACACACACCCACAATCCCCCGCCCCGTGTGAGGGCGACCCCCCACTGCCCCCTCCCTCCCTCCCTCCCCGCATGAGAGCGGCGGTCACACACCAGTGTTCTGAGCCTGATGTAAATATGTATGTAGAATGTATGTACAGCATGTATAGCTATGTTACATTATATTATATTATATTATATTATATTATGTTACCCTGCATGTCTTCTGAAGGTCAATAAAGTAGAGACTCTTCAGCCTCTGTGTTACTGTTGGTCTGGGACACGAGCGAGGTGTGTGTTCATTCTCACACACACACAAGCGATGTGTTGAGTCTCATCAGGGCTGGACTGGGTCAAACAATCGGTCCAGGCTGTAACAGGACAAGTGTAGCCATTTGGGCCTATGGGAGCTGAGAGTGGATGTGTGGCCATTTGGGCCTATGGGAGCTGAGAGTGGACGAGTGTGGCCATTTGAGCCTATGGGAGCTGAGAGTGGATGTGTGGCCATTTGAGCCTATGGGCACTGAGAGTGGACGAGTGGCCATTTGAGCCTATGGGAGCTGAGAGTGGACGAGTGGCCAATTGAGCCTATGGGAGCTGAGAGTGGATGTGGCCATTTGAGCCTATGGGAGCTGAGAGTGGACGAGTGGCCAATTGAGCCTATGGGAGCTGAGAGTGGATGTGGCCATTTGAGCCTATGGGAGCTGAGAGTGGACGAGTGGCCATTTGAGCCTATGGGAGCTGAGAGTGGATGTGGCCATTTGGGCCTATGGGAGCTGAGAGTGGACGAGTGTGGCCATTTGAGCCTATGGGAGCTGAGAGTGGACGAGTGGCCATTTGGGCACATCATCTCCATACTGAAGTAGGAATCAAGCAGTTGTCAATTGTTAGAATTCAAAGTGTCATTTCAAATGTAAACTACTGTAGGCTATACAATGCTCAGGTGATAACAACACCTATAGATACCTATAGACTGTGGGTGGCCTAGATATCTATAGACTGTGGGTGGTCTAGCCGTAATCTATAACATATCCCAACAGTTGCCACAATAGGACAACTTACACATAACACAAAGTAAACACAGAGCAATGCTGCAACACTGCAGAAATTAAACGTTTCCTGTTTCCTGTATTCTAGCCATATTACTGGAATGAATTGTTTCCTGTTTCCTGTATACTCCCTACAAGAGGAATTAATCGTTTCCTGTTTCCTGTATACTCCCTACAAGAGGAATTAATCGTTTCCTGTTTCCTGTGTGTTACCCACACTGCTGCTGTCTTAGCGCCATGTCTCATGCCACCCACGCCATCCACTGACCTTTGACCTCTGGTCCTTTGTTGGATCTGACCGACAATCAGCGTGCCTTTGATCTGGGTTAGCAAATCATTAGCAAAGGTCTACTGTGCTGCTTTCTATTGTGATCAGCGCAGTCTGTCTTCCTGTTATCATTGCCATGTCACACCACATCATCTTATCCACACGGATTAGTCAGCGCTATCCTCGTGGTCGTCATGGCACAGGGCACACGCGCGCTGCATTCCTGTAAATGCAACAGTAGCCTAATGGCCACTCTCCTCCAGCTGTGTAACAGGCCTGAGCCCCTACAGGCTACTACAGGCTACTACAGGCTACTACACTGGTGTTATTTTGCCCACCGGCCTGCTCAGCGTTGAGAATGGACCACTGGGCCACTGTCTACCCAATGGGCCACTGCCTACCCAATGGGCCACTGCCTACCCAATGGGCCACTGCCTACCCAATGGGCCACTGCCTACCCGTGCTTTGGGCAGACTATTGACAGGCCTGATAGAGTTCAGGCTTGAGCTCGGCCATGTACTGTACGACATCAAGAAAGGCTATTCTCTATATTGTCTTTGAATGGATTTGATCATTTCAGGCACAGATAATTCCCTGTCTATCAGCCCTGAATTAAACACGATATTACACTATCGCCCTGTCTATCAGCCCTGAATTAAACACGATATTACACTATCGCCTAAGCTCTCTCTCACCTCTACACACACCTCTATATTACTCCTGACGATATTACACTATCGCCTAAGCTCTCTCTCACCTCTACACACACCTCTATATTACTCCTGACGATATTACACTATCGCCTAAGCTCTCTCTCACCTCTACACACACCTCTATATTACTCCTGACGATATTACACTATCGGCTAAGCTGCGTCGGCCCAGCAGGAGAGCGGCCGGGGTGCCAGATGGCCAGTCCACCCTGCAGTCCGGTCTCCTGACCCTCTCACACACCGACACAGCCTTCGCCCAGACCACAGCGCTGGGGACAGTAAACTAGAGGTGTGTGTAGTCTCAGACCACAGCACTGGGGACAGTAAACTAGAGGTGTGTGTAGTCTCAGACCACAGCACTGGGGACAGTAAACTAGAGGTGTGTGTAGTCTCAGACCACAGCACTGGGGACAGTAAACTAGAGGTGTGTGTAGTCTCAGACCACAGCACTGGGGACAGTAAACTAGAGGTGTGTGTAGTCTCAGACCACAGCACTGGGGACAGTAAACTAGAGGTGTGTGTAGTCTCAGACACCGTCATCTTGCCCAGAGGCCTGTCCATCAGCCAGAATATTCATGCAGTTACATGGCGTATACTTACAAGACACACACACACACAATATACACACACACAGTATACACACACACACACACACACAGTATACACACACACAAGCACTCCAGTTCATTATGTATGCTCACTGAGCCCATGAGGGCTGGTGTGTGAGTGTGACTCCCATTGCTAACGTCCTGCTCAGTGAGTTGGTGTGTGTGTTTCTAACGTAATGACACGACACACTGCTCTCCTGACACACTCACACACTCTTTGGACTTCTGCAGCTTCCTTCCGGGTTCACACTCACACACAGTTGGTGTGTGCTGGCCCCACCAAAGACACAAACACACACACACACACACACTGCATAGATCGATATCCCATCTAAACCACAAACACTATACACATCATAGTCTCGTTCTCGTTGTACATCATAGTCTCGTTCTCTCTGTACATCATAGTCTCGTTCTCGTTGTACATCATAGTCCCGTTCTCTCTGTACATCATAGTCTCGTTCTCGTTGAAAAATAAACGTTTCCATGGTGTCCAGCTTGTTAAAAAAATAACGATGATGAAGCATGTGGACGTTGTAGTGAGGCGAGCGAGCATGCTGCACATGCAAGACGGCTCTCTGATGCCTGTGTGTGTGTGTGTGTGTGTGTGTGTGTGTGTGTGTTGTGTGTGTGTGTGTGTGTGTTTGTGTGTGTGTGTGTGTGTGTTGTGTGTGTGTGTGTGTGAGAGACTGTGTGTGTGTGTGTGTGTGTGTGTGTGTGTGTGTTGTGTGTGTGAGAGAGTGTGTGTGTGTGTGTGTGTGTGTGTGTGTGTGTGTGTGTGGGGGGTTACGGGGGGGGGGGTTACAGTGTGATGTGGGTCTGCAGTCTCTTTTCAAACTACTGACTGGGCGCTGACAACACCTGTCCTGGTACTAGCACATCCTGGCCAATCACAGACCCCAGTGAGGGGAGGGCCAATCACAGACGCCGATGAGAGGAGGGTCCACACCATTGTTCAGTAAGAAGAGCCGTGATAGGAGCATGGCAAGGGGTGGGAGGGGCTCTCAGTGGTCTAATCCCAGCGCAGCGTTGTCATGGCGAGAGGTGGGAGGGGCTATCAGTGGTCCAATCCCAGCGCAGCGTTGTCATGGCAAGAGGTGGGAGGGGCTATCAGTGGTCCAATCCCAGCGCAGCGTTGTCATGGGTCAGATGTAGACGGGCGTCTCCTGTCCAGTGAGCAGGCGGAACATGACCGCAGGCATGGTCTTCATATTAATCTGCAGAGAGAGGGGGAGAGAGAGGGAGAGAGAGAGAGAGAGAGCGAGAGATGGAGAGGGAGAGAGAGAGAGAGAGGGAGAGAGAGAGAGGGAGAGAGAGAGAGAGAGAGAGAGAGAGAGAGAGGGAGAGAGAGAGAGGGAGAGAGAGAGAGAGAGAGAGAGGGAGAGAGAGAGATGGAGATGGAGAGACAGAGGTGGAGAGGGAGAGAGAGAGATGGAGATGGAGATGGAGAGAGAGAGGTGGAGAGGGAGAGAGAGGTGGAGATGGAGAGGGAGAGAGAGAGAGAGATGGAGAGGGAGAGAGAGAGAGATGGAGAGAGAGGAAGGGGTAGAGAGGGAGAGGGAGAGAGAGAGAGGGAACAGCTATGATGCTAAGTCTGCAGGACGAGTCACAGAAAACACTGGGGTGTGTGTGTGTGTGTGTGTGTGTGTGTGTGCGTGCCTCTCTACATACAGAAAGGTTGTGTGTGGTGTTTGTGTGTGTGTGTGTGTGTGTGTGTATACCTCTCCAACAGACACAGACAGGGCGTGCACAGTTGTGTGTGTGTGTGTGTGTGTGTGTGTGTGTGTACCTCTCCAACAGACACAGACAGGGCGTGCACAGTTGTGTGTGTGTGTGTGTGTGTGTGTGTGTGTGTGTGTGTGTGTGTGTGTGTGTGTGTACCTCTCCAACAGACACAGACAGGGCGTGCACAGTTGTGTGTGTGTGTGTGTGTGTGTGTGTGTGTGTGTGTGTGTGTGTGTGTGTACCTCTCCAACAGACACAGACAGGGCGTGCACAGATGTGTGTGTGTGTGTGTGTGTGTGTGTGTGTGTGTGTACCTCTCCAACAGACACAGACAGGGCGTGCACAGTTGTGTGTGTGTGTGTGTGTGTGTGTACCTCTCCAACAGACACAGACAGGGCGTGCACAGATGTGTGTATGTGTGTGTACCTCTCCAACAGACACAGACAGGGCGTGCACAGATGTGTGTGTGTGTGTGTACCTCTCCAACAGACACAGACAGGGCGTGCACAGGTGTGTGTGTGTGTGTGTGTGTGTGTATACCTCTCCAACAGACACAGACAGGGCGTGCACAGTTGTGTGTGTGTGTGTGTGTGTGTACCTCTCCAA
>NC_085003.1:33891992-33894492 GCF_963854185.1 Sardina pilchardus
TAAATTACGCGCTCGGTTTAGCCTGCCTGTGAATTGTTTGAAGTGCGTGTGCTTCTTTGAGAGGGGAATCAATGTAAGTTGTAAACTACGTGATACGTTTACGTCTACGTTTAAAAGGCATGTATAATTGTGTGTAGTCCTATTATCCAAAAAATCCAGCTCCAAATCCTTGCTAATCGAGCAAGTGATTGTTTGGCCAAAAGCGAAAATAAGCCTATTCTGACCGAGAAGAGGTGCATTCATATCAGGCAAGCAGAGGTATGCTAGAAGTTAGTAATCGCCCTGTTGCTTTGCATTTTTATTTCAGTTTAAAACGAACAACATAGAATCCACACAGCACCTTTCAACTTTAAAACTTCAAAGAAAAAGTCCACCGGGACCGTTCGCTTCTACTGTATGTGTATGGAACGGTGTAGGCTAGTGACGCATTTCATATGGATGCACTTTTTGACATGACAGTTAGCCTACTCGTTTGCATCACTTGCTAAATGTAAAACTGCATTTCGTTACTGGTATTTCACTCGTGCAATGACAGTAAAGTTGTATATACTCGAATCTAAAAACTCCATATAAACTCCAATAAAAAAAAGAATCCATGGCATGATCTCTTCTTGACTGACCAGTGACCCTCATTGAAAAGTCAAACTGTATGGAACTGACAGTGTTTTGTTTTTACAAAACATAGCAATAATAAAAAAAAAACATGTCATGCTGATACCTTTTGCTCTTCTCAATTTTAGAAGTTTTACCGATGCTAAAGATTTTGTGGCTGGTGCTACAAATCTTAGAAGTTACATCTGGCCCTTTGAGGGCAACCATTGGGCTGATGTGGCCCTCGGTGAAAATGAGTTTGACACCCCTGGTGTAGACTCTACAAGTAGGCAACTAGATAAATACAACATGTTGGTGTGTGCTTCTACAAGTAGGCCTACCCACCCCCTACTCTACACAGCGCCTGATTGGAGGAGACAGGTTGGGTTCTGAAGTGCAGTGATGAAACACCATTCTGAAGGCTCTGACAGGATGGGTCGCCGTGACGATGTTGGAACACGTATTTGTGTGCTTTAGTGCAGGTGAATCTCCAGGGGGAGAGGCTGTGTTCTCCTACACACCTGCGTGTCTGCGTTTAACACTTTGATGGCCTTGGTGGAGATGAAGAGATCCACTTCAATCAGGCTGTGATTTTCTTCACTTGAACTCTGAAAGACAAGAACATGAGCTAAGATCGCCCTCTAGAGGCACACAGCAAGCATAGCACACACCATATGAATAGTGCACTGGCTACAACACTGGCTATCACACTACATTCAGCTGATGCTGTCATCCAGACATTTACAAATGAGGACAAACACTCAAGCTACAGCAAGGGAGACCTTAGGGCAACAATAACAACTACTCTGTACACCACAACAGTACCAGAGGCTGAGTGCAGAAGTTTAAGTACCAGTTAGACTGTTCTCAAAAGAGATCGTAGTAATAACATGGGGGCAGGCAAGTAGGAGTACTACAGCTGTATGGTACTGCAGTGACAACTTCTTACAGACATTCAATATCTCTGACAGTGATTGTCATGCATACACGTCAAGTAAATACTAAGAAACTCAATATTGAACTCCATTGAAATGAGTCCCGTGGTGATATGAAGCCCTCGGTCTGGAGCTGGAGTAGCAGACTGGAATCTGTAGTGGGTTCTAGAGGAGTGGAACCTTCGGTACCTTGACCTGTTCCACAGCTTCCTGCGCTTGCGTCATGCGGACACTTTTAGATGGGTTCCGGTCGGACAGGAGCTGGGTGGAACCGAGGTAGTTGGCGGCAAAAATGATCCCGTCAACCAGGTCCTCGGGCTCACAGGGTCCTGGAACTGAGAACACCAGAGATCAGACAGAACACTGCTGCTGCCGTTCCGCTTTAGAACACCAGAGATCAGACAGAACACTGCTGCTGCCGTTCCGCTTTAGAACACCAGAGATCAGACAGAACACTGCTGCTGCCGTTCCGCTTTAGAACACCAGAGATCAGACGGAACACTGCTGCTGCCGTTCCGCTTTAGAACACCAGAGATCAGACGGAACACTGCTGCTGCCGTTCCGCTTTAGAACACCAGAGATCAGACGGAACACTGCTGCTGCCGTTCCGCTTTAGAACACCAGAGATCAGACGGAACACTGCTGCTGCCGTTCCGCTTTAGAACACCAGAGATCAGACGGAACACTGCTGCTGCCGTTCCGCTTTAGAACACCAGAGATCAGACGGAACACTGTTGCTGCCGCTCCGCTTTAGCCTGGCTAGTGCCTACCACTTGAATTTCCCCTTGGGGATCAATAAAGTAACTATCTATCTATCTATCTACTTCTCAAAAGAGACGTGGTCTGGCAACCAGACGTTCATTTAGTCGTATTTGAAAAAATGCCCAGATCCGTTTATTGGGCGCCACGGATGTCTATCAAATGCGTCTGTGCATAGCTCATCAACGTCTTGCTTCCCGCCCTGTTCTGTGATT
>NC_085003.1:33904492-33909492 GCF_963854185.1 Sardina pilchardus
GGTGGTGCGGAACATCAGCCTTGGCAGCCTGTCCTCCAGACTGTCCAGAAAGGCCCTGACGTTCTCCGGAGAACCGACCACCAAGCAGACCAGCCGTGCTGGAGGGACCGATAGACACGATGGTGAACTGAACAGCTCTCAGAAGGAGAACCAATCAGAGCTGATGAGAGAAGCGCCAGGTCCGTTAGTGAACACCTCCGAGTGGTTCTCCTCTCAGAAACCAGCTGTGTGCAAACAGCCCCCTCCAGTGGAGAAGGAGGAGCGTGATCCGGGAAGTGTTGAATCACGATCACCACACACTTCTCCTGACAGGTGTAGCAATGAGTCCCTCTCGTCCAATAGGAGATCGAAGGAGGCGGCAGGAGATAGCAGGCCTGACACACACACACTGAAGCCCGACACACACACACTGAAGGCCGACGCACACACACTGAAGCCCGATGCACACACACTGAAGCCCGACACACACACACTGAAGTCCAAACTCAGCAAGAGAGCCAGACAGAGAGACAGTACTGGACCGGGTCTTCATAACGAGGGGTCCAGTACTGGACTGGGTCTTCATAACGAGCAGAGCGGTACTGGACTGGGTCTTCATAACCAGGGGTCCAGTACTGGACCGGGTCTTCATAAGGAGCAGAGCGGTACTGGACCGGGTCCTCATAACGAGGGGTCCAGTACTGGACTGGGTCTTCATAACGAGGGGTCCAGTACTGGACCGGGTCTTCATAACGAGGGGTCCAGTACTGGACCGGGTCTTCATAACGAGGGATCCAGTGTGGCGAGGAGAGCAGCGGCTGGTGTTGATCAGGAGCAGAACTCTGAGTCCAAACAGACGAGAGATTCCGGAACATCCCAGCCGGAGCACCTGGAGTCCAGCACAGACCCCACGCAGGTGAGCTCGGAAGCGTCAGGATCTTTCCGGAAGCCGTATTACCTGCGGAACTTCCTGTCCGTGCTGGAGGCCGTGATGGAGCAGGAGGACGACCGGCGGCTCTTCAACCAGGAGGACCTCGCCGCCATACACACCTTCCAGCTGCTCTCAGGTACCACCGGCCTGCAGTGTGTGTGTGTGTGCAGTGATAAGCAGTGTGTGTGTGTGTGTGTGTGTGTGTGTGTGTGAGGACCTCGCCGCCATACACACCTTCCAGCAGCTCTCAGGTACCACCGGCCTGCAGTGTGTGTGTGTGTGTGTGTGTGTGTGTGTGTGTGTGAGGACCTCGCCGCCATACACACCTTCCAGCAGCTCTCAGGTACCACCTGCCTGCAGTGTGTGTGTGTGTGTGTGTGTGTGTGTGTGTGTGTGTGTGCTATATGCAGTATGTGTCTGTGTGCAGTGTGTGTGTGCTGTGATAAGCAGTGTGTGTGTGTGTCCAGGGCCAGGCCAGATGCTGTGTGTGTGTGTGTGTGTGTGTGTGTGTGTCTGTGTATCCAGGGTCAGGTCACATACTGTACGTACATGTACAGTATGTGTGTGTGTGTGTGTGTCCAGGCCAGGGCCAGGCCAGATGCTGAATGTGTGTGTGTGTGTGTGTGTATGTATGTGTGTGTGTGTGTGTGTGTGTGTGTGTGTGTGTGTGTGTGTGTGTGTGTGTGTGTGTGTGTGTCCAGGCCAGGGCCAGGCCAGATGCTGAATGTGTGGTGTGTGTGTGTGTGTGTGTGTGTGTGTGTGTGTGTGTGTGTGTGTGTGTGTGTGTGCAGGGCCAGGCCAGGCGCTGTACGTGCGTCTGTTCCAGAGGAAGCTGAAGTGGCTGCAGGTGGAGAAGCTGGACTACTCTGAGATCAGCGCAGACCTGCGGCCCGTAGTGGACCAGCTGGTGCAGGCACACTTCCTGCAGGACGGTGAGTGTGTGTGTGTGTGTGTGTGTGTGTGTGTGTGTGTGTATGTGTGCGCGCAGTATGTGTGTATGTGTCAGTTTGGAGAGCAGTCATGTGTGTGTTCCAGCTGTAAGAACAGCCGTGTGTGTGTATGTGTGCGCGCAGTATGTGTGTATGTGTCAGTTTGGAGAGCAGTCATGTGTGTGTTCCAGCTGTAAGAACAGCCGTATGTGTGTGTGTGTGTGTGTGTGTGTGTGTGTGCGCGCAGTATGTGTGTATGTGTCAGTTTGGAGAGCAGTCATGTGTGTGTTCCAGCTGTAAGAACAGCCGTGTGTGTGTGTGTGTGTGCGTGTGCGTGTGCGTGTGCGTGTGCGTGTGCGCGTGCGCGTGCGCGTGCGTGTGCGCGTGCGTGTGCGTGTGCGTGTGTGTGTGTGTGTGTGCGTGTGTGTGTGTGTCCAGAGCGTGAGCTGCAGGAGCTGGTGGAGGTGCTGGAGGTGCTGCCGGCCCCTGAGCTGCGGGGTCTGGCCAAGACGCTGCACCTGGCCGGGGGGAACAGCGCCACCCAGAGGCCACAGCTGGTGGAGGGGCTGCTGAAGCTGGCCAAGCAGCGCGCCCTCTTCCCCTGCGCCCCCCCCCTCACCAGCACGGGGGCCGTTATCCTCAAGAGGTGAGGGGGGGGGCACAGCACTAGGGCCGTTATCCTCAAGAGGTGAGGGGGGGGGGGGCACCACAGCAGCAGCACGGGGGCCGTTATTCTCAAGAGGTGAGGGGGGGGCACCACAGCAGCACGGGGGCCGTTATCCTCAAGAGGTGAGGGGGGGGCACCACAGCAGCACGGGGGCCGTTATCCTCAAGAGGTGAGGGGGGGGGGGCACCACAGCAGCACGGGGGCCGTTATCCTCAAGAGGTGAGGGGGGGGCACCACAGCAGCACGGGGGCCGTTATTCTCAAGAGGTGAGGGGGGGGGCAAGAGGTGAGGGGGGGGGCACCACAGCACGGGGGCCGTTATTCTCAAGAGGTGAGGGGGGGGGGCACAGCAGGTGAGGGGGGGGCACAGCAGCAGCACGGGGGCCGTTATTCTCAAGAGGTGAGGGGGGGGGGGCACCACAGCAGCACGGGGGCCATTATTCTCAAGAGGTGAGGGGGGGGGCACCACAGCAGCACGGGGGCCATTATTCTCAAGAGGTGAGGGGGGGGGCACCACAGCAGCACGGGGGCCGTTATTCTCAAGAGGTGAGGGGGGGGGCACCACAGCAGCACGGGGGCCGTTATTCTCAAGAGGTGAGGGGGGGGGCACAGCAGCAGCAGCACTGGGGCCGTTATTCTCAAGAGGTGAGGGGGGGGGGCACAGCAGCAGCAGCACTGGGGCCGTTATTCTCAAGAGGTGAGGGGGGGGGCACAGCAGGTGAGGGGGGGGCACAGCAGCAGCACTGGGGCCGTTATTCTCAAGAGGTGAGGGGGGGGGGCACAGCACAGACAGGGCGGCCAGCAGTGTGAGAGGCCTCACTGCCCAGAACGATAAAGACAGCGGGCAGTGCCAGTGGGCAGTGCCAGGACCAAGCAGTTAGCACGTTAGCAGCTAGTTGTGATTAGCATGATTAATCACTGGAGCAGTTAGCACGTTAGCAGCTAGTTGTGATTAGCATGATTAATCACTGGAGCAGTTAGCACGTTAGCAACTAGCTGTGATTAGCATGATTATTCGCTGGAGCAGTTGGCACGTTAGCAGCTAGCTGTGATTAGCATGATTAATCGTTGGAGAAGTTAGCACGTTAGCAGCTAGCTGTGATTAGCATGATTATTCGCTGGAGCAGTTGGCACGTTAGCAGCTAGCTGTGATTAGCATGATTAATCGTTGGAGAAGTTAGCACATTAGCAGCTAGCTGTGATTAGCATGATTATTCGCTAGAGCAGTTGGCACGTTAGCAGCTAGCTGTGATCAGGTTGATTATTCGCTGGAGCAGTTAGCACCATGGAGGTATTATGAGAACTGGAGAAAGTGAACAAGTCCTGCCCCCATTCATTTCAATGGGAATGCTAGGCTAGTGAAAATTGCCAAAATTGAACGATTTTTTCAGGCTTCAACATGGCGTTTCAAGGGGCTTGTTTCCGGTGCCGTTTTACTTAGCCAATTAAGTGCCAGGTTACTGATTGACGTAAGGTACAGAAGGAGAGCTCGTGCCCACACTAAGCTTGTGCATGAGCTGAGAGTGGAACAGCCACCAATCAGCATGAGGAAAACGGCACCGGACATTATGTATTTCTGGAAAATGGCGACGAGGAAGTGCCTTGCTAATCGGCGAAGCTAATCAGTCAAATCCTGACCCCCTGGTTAGCACGGCAGCAGCTAGCTGTGATTAGCATGATTATTCGATGGAGCAGTTAGCACGGTAGCAGTTAGCTTTGATTAGCATGATTAACCACTGGAGCAGTTAGCACGGTAGCAGTTAGCATGGTAGCAACTAGCTTTGATTAGCATGATTAACCACTGGAGCAGTTAGCACGGTAGCAGTTAGCATGGTAGCAACTAGCTTTGATTAGCATGATTAATCACTGGAGCAGTTAGCACGGTAGCAGTTAGCATGGTAGCAACTAGCTTTGATTAGCATGATTAATCACTGGAGCAGTTAGCATGGTAGCAACTAGCTTTGATTAGCATGATTAATCACTGGAGCAGTTAGCACGGTAGCAGTTAGCATGGTAGCAACTAGCTTTGATTAGCATGATTAATCACTGGAGCAGTTAGCACGGTAGCAGTTAGCATGGTAGCAACTAGCTTTGATTAGCATGATTAATCACTGGAGCAGTTAGCACGGTAGCAGTTAGCATGGTCGCAACTAGCTTTGATTAGCATGATTAATCACTGGAGCAGTTGGCACAGTAGCAGTTAGCATGGTAGCAACTAGCTTTGATTAGCATGATTAATCACTGGAGCAGTTAGCACGGTAGCAGTTAGCATGGTAGCAACTAGCTTTGATTAGCATGATTAATCACTGGAGCAGTTAGCACGGTAGCAGTTAGCATGGTAGCAACTAGCTTTGATTAGCATGATTAGTCACTGGAGCAGTTAGCACGGTAGCAGTTAGCATGGTAGCAACTAGCTTTGATTAGCATGATTAATCACTGGAGCAGTTAGCACGGTAGCAGTTAGCACGGTAGCAGCTCCCTCTTAATAGTTAACT
>NC_085003.1:33914492-33916992 GCF_963854185.1 Sardina pilchardus
CACACACACACAACCTGCAGCAGCACCTCAAACTCCACAAGCAGGTACACACACACACAACCTGCAGCAGCACCTCAAACTCCACGAGCAGGTACACACACACACGAGCAGGCACACACACAACCTGCAGCAGCATCTCAAACTCCACGAGCAGGTACACACACACACACACACAAACACACACACAACCTGCAGCAGCACCTCAAACTCCACGAGTAGGTACACACACACACACACACACACACACACACATAACCTGCAGCAGCACCTCAAACTCCACGAGCAGGTACACACACACACACACACACACACACAAACACACACACACAACCTGCAGCAGCACCTCAAACTCCACGAGTAGGTACACACACACACACACACACACACACACACACACACACACACACACACACATAACCTGCAGCAGCACCAAAAAACTCCATGAGCAGGTACACACACACACATACACATACGCACACACACACAGACACACACACACACACACACACACACACACACACACACACAGACAGACACACACACACACATACACACACACACACACACACACACACACACACACACGATCAGCTGCCTGCTATAGTAATATAAGCTGATGTCTGATATATGTTGTTCTGGTTGGTGTGGTCTGGTTCTGGTGTCGGCAGGCTATCGATGCGATCCGGGACGGGCTCTCGGACCCGTTGGTCCGGACCGGTCACCAGCTGGCCCTGCACCAGCGCGCCGCCCGCATGAGGGAGTCGCCGAGCCTGAAGAAGCTCCGCCTCCTCCTGCGAGACCTGCCCAGCGTCCACGTCAGCGACGTCCCCCACGTGAGTCCGGCAGCCCAGTGGACACATGATAGAACCCCTCTGCTCTTTAGAACGCCCCTCTACCCTTTAACGGAGTGGACACATGATAGAACGCCCCCTCTGCTCTTTAGAACGCCCCCTCTGCTCTTTAGAACGCCCCTCTGCTCTTTAGAACGCCCCTCTGCTCTTTAGAACGCCCCTCTGCTCTTTAGAACGCCCTGTCTGTCTTTAACGGAGTGGACACATGTTAGAATGCTCTTTAACCCTATGAGCCCGACGGACGCAAAGTGCGTCAAAAAACGCACACATTTTCTTTGTTACATTGCTCCGCTATTATTAGTCACAGCAAGATGAAACTTATATTGCAGGAAAGAGCAGAACCGGGACTTTCCAACGATACTAGACACTTGTCTGTACGATCAAGTATGAAAATAAAATAAAATGATGAAGTTAAATCAAAGTATATCATATTTACAGTCTATATTGCTCTGCGTTCACCAGCGCATCCAGAACTCTCACTTAAATTACTCGCGGACCACGCTACGCACAGACATGACACGCATATCAAATGAAAGAGGAGAAGCAGAGCTTTGCATTGATACCAAATACATCGATCATTTCGTATGATAAAATCAGACGAAGTTACAAACAAATAATAATGTCATATATCTTTGGCTACCTTTACTCTCGTTTGATTTCCTCGTGAAATCGCGATCAAAAATATTTGGCACGCATGTCAGATGAAAGAGGAGAGCTAGAGCTATCCACAGATACCAAATACAACCTTCTAGGCCATAAAACAGACGACGTGACAGCAAAATAATAACTTCATTTAGCTCCACTTACCTCGTGTTTTTGTGTGGAATAGCCTATGTTCATAATCCAATGTTATCATGTGTTTCTCTATGACAAGTCACGTTCATAACACGGTTTTGAGATCCTAGCACACTCCTGTATGGTATCCAATTCAAGACTCCTATTGCATCCAAATTTGTTTGACAAATAAACACTTTTTGCCTTTACTTTGTTCATTGCAATGCAGTAAAACAAATATTATAGAGAATCATCATCTGTGCACGTCATGTGTCCTACCGCAAACAAGTCATGTAAGATCAGCTAGTGTCACAATATGGAGTGCAAAAAGTGCCAAAAAGTCATTTTTTCATCACTAAATAAAAATTGCCATTTATTTCTGGAAGGCACACACCACATATTTCTTTGAATTGCTCAGCCCCAAAGTATACCTCCACCATGGTTCTTATATTGCCGTGTTCAGGACAGTCAGGCCTACATAACCATGTAAGTTTGGTCGAGATGTGAGCTTGCTGTGGTGAGATACACATCAAAATGTAAGAATTTGTATAGTACGCTTTTCAACTTTTTATTATTTAAAAATCTAAATCAAATCAATGCAAGTATTTATACATGATATTGTGGCAGATCTGGATAGCCTAGACTGTGCTGAAAAAAACAATATGTAGCATGTGTGAATGGCACTTACAATGACCAGGATAAATGCTTCTAACTAGAGGTAGTGAAAATGCCCTTAAAACAGCTTAGGGTTCATAGGGTTAACTGAGTGGACACATGATAGAATGCTCTTTAACGGAGTGGACACATGATAGAATGCTCTTTAACGGAGTGGACACATGTTAGAACGCCCCCTCTGCTCTTTAACGGAGTGGACA
>NC_085003.1:33924492-33931992 GCF_963854185.1 Sardina pilchardus
AGCACACCAGGCTAACACATCTACTGTAGCTGAACTAGCATGTCTGTCCTGTAGCTGAACTAGCACGTCTGTCCCTTAGCTGACCTGGCATGTCTCTCCTGTAGCTGAACTAGCATGTCTGTCCCTTAGCTGAACTAGCATGTCTGTCCTGTAGCTGAACTAGCACGTCTGTCCCTTAGCTGAACTAGCATGTCTCTCCTGTAGCTGAACTAGCATGTCTCTCCTGTAACTAGCATGTCCCTCACATTTCTACTTTAGCTGAATTAGCATGTCTCTACTGTAGCAGGACTAGCACATCTCCCCTTCAGCTGAACAATGCACTGCAAACTCCAGCAGCAAAGCAAGGTTCTGTAAAGAGTCCCAGCGCAAGAGAGGACAGAAATATTTTTTTGTTATAGTGTAAACTTCTAACTTTTTTTAAGACACAAACTGAAGCAGTTTGTTATTATACAAAAAAGCGACAATCACACATTTTCTTTTTTTAATAAATATACTGACTTCACATTTCCCTATGAACCAATGGCTGAGCTGAAAAAGAGAGCACATAAACACAAAAGCACAAAGATAAATCACAAGTATCTTCTTCTCAGCTAATACAGCTTCTGTGTGTGAGGGGTCGTCCTGCATGGGTGGGTGTCATGGTGGTGTGTTCCTCTGTGTCCTGTGTGTGTGTGAGGGGTCGTGCTGCTCTGTGGGCCTCATGGTGGTGTGTTCCTCTGTGTCCTTGTGTGTGTGTGTGTGTGTGTGTGCAGCTGGTGGAGGTGAAGGGTCCGAGCGACCGTCTGTCCCAGAAGCAGCAGATCTGGCTGGACGAGCTGAGCAAATGGGGTGCAGACGTGGAGGTGTGTCATGTGACCGCCGTGGGGGCGCGGGCACGCAGATGACCGGTACCCAGCGCTGGACAGGTGCAGTGCTCACCTACAGTACACCTGCTGTGGACAGGTGCAGTGCTCACCTACAGTACACCTGCTGTGAGGACTACAGTACACCTGCTGTGAGGACTACAGTACACCTGCTGTGAGGACTACAGTGCACCTGCTGTGAGGACTACAGTACACCTGCTGTGGACAGGTGCAGTGCTCACCTACAGTACACCTGCTGTGAGGACTACAGTACACCTGCTGTGAGGACTACAGTACACCTGCTGTGAGGACTACAGTACACCTGCTGTGAGGACTACAGTGCACCTGCTGTGAGGACTACAGTGCACCTGCTGTGAGGACTACAGTGCACCTGCTGTGAGGACTACAGTACAACACATCCTTCAGTGAGGACTACAGTAGGATGCATCCTTCAGTGAGGACTACAGTAGGATGCATCCTTCAGTGAGGACTACAGTAGGATGCATCCTCCAAAGACTGTCTAGTATGTGCAGGAGTGTCTAAAATGTGCAAGAGTTTAGCACTGATGAGATGTCAGTGGAAATGAGAGACGGTAGCCATGATCATTGGGGGGGGGGGCTTCAGCACCGACCTCTTAGATCTTGCAGTTCTTAAGCTGCTGTTTGCTATGGAATGGAACTGTGAAATAAAAGTAACACTAAGCGTTGAATAATCCTGTGTGGTCATTCTGCGCTGAATGCTCGTTCTGAGACGTCGGGTGGAGAGTGGTCGCTATGAGGGTCTCCATCTTCTCCACTGCTGGCCTGGATGAAATGGTGTGAGAGTCGACCTTCAGACGACCTTCCCGGTCCCTGCCAGGCCATAAGCTTGTGAGAATGCACATGAGAATGCTGAGGCCTCAGGCGCAGATCAGGCATTCCAATGGAGTTCTACAATTCTGTCTGGTTTTCTGTCACCATTTAATCTCTGTTCATGTCTTTGTGCAACTCCCCCCCCCCCCCCCCCCCCCCTTCCTCCAACAGTCCAATCTGTCTCTGTGTCTCCCCTATTCCCCCACCACACTCCAGGAGCCAATCCCTCCTCCCTCTCCTCTTCTCTTTTCTCTCCTCCTTCACCCTAAGACGCCTCAGGATCTTCTCCTCTACTCTCCTCTCTTCCCTCTCTTCTCTCCTCCTCCTTCACCCTAAGACGCTTCAGGATCCGATCTCTCTCCATCTTCATCTTGGCTTCCAGGATCTTCCTCAGAGAGCCCAGGCTGTCATGGACGATGGCAAATCCTAATAAACACAAACACAAACACAAACCGTAATAATTCAGTTTGGTCCGTATAATTATGAATCACTGCTCTATGAGAAAAACATAGAGCAGTGATCGGATTAATGGGAATAATGACTATGTGTTTCTCATACAGCAGTGATCGGATTAATGGGAATAATGACTATGAGAAACACATAGTCAATATTCCGATTAATCCGATCACTGCTGTATGAGAAACACATAGTCATTATTCCCATTAATCCGATCACTGCTGTATGAGAAACACATAGTCATTATTCCCATTAATCCGATCACTGCTGTATGAGAAACACATAGTCAATATTCCCATTAATCCGATCACTGCTGTATGAGAAAAACATAGTCAATATTCCCATTAATCCGATCACTGCTGTATGAGAAACACATAGTCATTATTCCCATTAATCCGATCACTGCTGTATGAGAAACACATAGTCATTATTCCCATTAATCCGATCACTGCTCTATGAGAAACACAGTCATTATTCCCATTAATCCGTCTGATGTGAGTGTGAGAGTGTGTGGAGGTGTGTAAATCGTCTCCCCAGACTGACGACTCCTGTAGATCTGTTTCTGCGCCCCCTGGTGGACACATATGGGATTAACAGCATAATCACGTGTGATCTGTGGGTCCGCTGGCATGCTGTGTGTGTGTGTGGTACTGATAGCATTCTGGACCAGTGATTGGTGTGTGGTGGTTTAGTACAGCTGGCATGCTGCATCTGTGTGTGTGTGTGTGTGTGTGTGGTGCTGATAGCTTTCTGGACCAGTGATTGGTGTGTGGTGTGGTATAGTACAGCTGGCATACTGCTCCTGTGCGTGTTTGTGTGCTGTGTGTGTGCTGTGTGTGTGTGTTGTGTTATGTACCATTGTTGGTCTCTGCTTTAATTTCCTGCAGTTCCCTCCAGAGTTGCTTCTGCAGTTTGCTGATGCGGCTGTCAATCAACTCCTCCAGGCTGCAGTCGGGGTGTGGCAGGGCCCGCCCCCTCTGGGACTGCTCCAGCCTGGTCAGCCTGTCCGACAGCTGGACGCATCTCTCCACCGCGGCCCTCTCGTCGCTGCTCTGCTCAGAACACAGGAGGGGCAGATCGGAGACGGTGTCTCTGTCACTGAACTGGAATGAGTGGCTTTCAAACTGGGGAGCGCCCTAACCTTGTAGTACCCTAATACTGTGCACTTAACCTTGTAGCGCCCTAACCTTGTAGTACCCTAATACTGTGCACTTAACCTTGTAGCGCCCTAATACTGTGCACTTAACCTTGTAGCGCCCTAACCTTGTAGTACCCTAATACTGTGCACTTAACCTTGTAGCGCCCTAACCTTGTAGCACCTTAATACTGTGCACTTAACCTTGTAGCGCCCTAACCTTGTAGCACCTTAATACTGTGCACTTAACCTTGTAGCGCCCTAACCCTGTAGCACCTTAATACTGTGCACCTAACCTTATTCCCCTAACCTTTTACTCACAAAATGCAAAATGTGACCCAGATGTGACGTACACACTGCTATTCTTACGGTTGTGTTTTGAGGCGCACACACACTGCTATTCTTACGGTTGTGTTTTGAGGCGCACACACACTGCTGTTCTTATGGTTGTGTTTTGAGACGCACACACACACACACTATTCTTACGGTTGTGTTGCTGATGTTCTGCGCAGCACACACACACTATTCTTACGGTTATGTTTTGAGACGCGCACACACACACACACACTATTCTTACGGTTGTGTTTTGAGACGCACACACACACACACACACTATTCTTACGGTTGTGTTTTGAGACGCACACACACTGCTGTTCTTATGGTTGTGTTTTGAGATGCACACACGAACTATTCTTACGGTTGTGTTTTGAGATGCACACACACACTATTCTTACGGTTGTTTTTTGAGATGCACACACACACTATTCTTACGGTTTTGTTGCTGATGTTCTGCGCAGCACACACACACTATTCTTACGGTTGTGTTTTGAGACGCACACACACACACACTGTTCTTACGGTTTTGTTGCTGATGCTCTGGCACAGCACACACACACACACACACACTATTCTTACGGTTTTGTTGCTGATGCTCTGGCACACACACACACACACACACACACACACACACACTATTCTTACGATTTTGTTGCTGATGCTCTGGCACAGCACACACACAGGAGGGGCAGACCGGAGACGGAGTCTCTGTCACTGAACTGCAATGAGTGGCTTTCAAACTGGGGAGCGCCCTAACCTTGTAGTACCCTAATACTGTGCACTTAACCTTGTAGCGCCCTAACCTTGTAGTACCCTAATACTGTGCACTTAACCTTGTAGCACCCTAATACTGTGCACTTAACCTTGTAGCACCCTAATACTGTGCACTTAACCTTGTAGCACCCTAACCTTGTAGTACCCTAATACTGTGCACTTAACCTTGTAGCACCTTAACCTTGTAGCGCCCTAACCTTGTAGTACCCTAATACTGTGCACTTAACCTTGTAGCGCCCTAACCTTGTAGTACCCTGATACTGTGCACTTAACCTTGTAGCGCCCTAATACTGTGCACTTAACATTGTAGCACCCTAACCTTGTAGCACCCTAATACTGTGCACTTAACCTTGTAGCGCCCTAACCTTGTAGTACCCTAATACTGTGCACTTAACCTTGTAGCACCCTAATACTGTGCACTTAACCTTGTAGCACCCTAATACTGTGCACTTAACCTTGTAGCACCCTAACCTTGTAGTACCCTAATACTGTGCACTTAACCTTGTAGCACCTTAACCTTGTAGCGCCCTAACCTTGTAGTACCCTAATACTGTGCACTTAACCTTGTAGCGCCCTAACCTTGTAGTACCCTGATACTGTGCACTTAACCTTGTAGCGCCCTAATACTGTGCACTTAACATTGTAGCACCCTAACCTTGTAGCACCCTAATACTGTGCACTTAACCTTGTAGCGCCCTAACCTTGTAGTACCCTAATACTGTGCACTTAACCTTGTAGCGCCCTAACCTTGTAGCGCCCTAACCTTGTAGTACCCTAATACTGTGCACTTAACCTTGTAGTACCCTAATACTGTGCACTTAACCTTGTAGTACCCTAATACTGTGCACTTAACCTTGTAGCACCCTAATACTGTGCACTTAACCTTGTAGCGCCCTAACCTTGTAGCACCCTAATACTGTGCACTTAACCTTGTAGCGCCCTAACCTTGTAGCACCCTAATACTGTGCACTTAACCTTGTAGCGCCCTAATACTGTGCACTTAACCTTGTAGTACCCTAATACTGTGCACTTAACCTTGTAGTACCCTAATACTGTGCACTTAACCTTGTAGCACCCTAATACTGTGCACTTAACCTTGTAGCGCCCTAACCTTGTAGCACCCTAATACTGTGCACTTAACCTTGTAGCGCCCTAACCTTGTAGCACCCTAATACTGTGCACTTAACCTTGTAGCGCCCTAATACTGTGCACTTAACCTTGTAGCGCCCTAACCTTGTAGCACCCTAATACTGTGCACTTAACCTTGTAGCGCCCTAACCTTGTAGCACCCTAATACTGTGCACTTAACCTTGTAGCACCCTAATACTGTGCACGTATACTTGTAGCACCCTAATACTGTGCACTTAACCTTGTACCGTCCTATCCTTGTGGCATCCTAATACTGTGCACTTAACTTTGTAGCATCCTAACCTTATAGCACCCTAACCTTGTAGCGCCCTAACCTTGTAACACCCTAACCTTGTAGCATCCTAATCTTGTAACACCCTAATACTGTGCACTTAACCTTGTACCGTCCTATCCTTGTGGCATCCTAATACTGTGCACTTAACCTTGTAGCATCCTAACCTTATAGCACCCTAACCTTGTAGCATCCTAACCTTGTAGCGCCCTAATACTGTGCACCTAACCTTATTCCCCTAACCTTTTACTCACGAAATGCAAAATTTTCTAAGGGGTGCGTTACATCCCAGATGTGACGTACACACTGCTATTTTCATGGTTGTGTTTTATTTGAGACGCACACACTGCTATTCTTATGGTTGTGTTTTGAGGCGCACACACACTATTCTTACGGTTGTGTTTTATTTGACGCACACACTGCTGTTCTTACGGTTGTGTTTTATTTGAGACGCACACACACTTCTATTCTTACGGTTTTGTTTTGAGACGCACACATACACACACTATTCTTACGGTTGTGTTGCTGATGTTCTGCGCAGCACACACACACACACTATTCTTACGGTTGTGTTTTGAGATGCACACACACACTATTCTTACGGTTGTGTTTTGAGATGCACACACACACACTATTCTTACGGTTGTGTTGCTGATGTTCTGGCACAACACACACACACTATTCTTACGGTTGTGTTTTGAGATGCACACACACACTATTCTTACGGTTGTGTTTTGAGATGCACACACACACTATTCTTACGGTTGTGTTTTGAGATGCACACACACACACTATTCTTACGGTTGTGTTGCTGATGTCCTGGCACAGCACACACACACCACACACACACACTGTTCTTACGGTTTTGTTGCTGATGCTCTGGCACAGCACACACACACACACACACACACACACACACACTATTCTTACGGTTTTGTTGCTGATGCTCTGGCACAGCACACACACACCACACATACACACTATTCTTACGGTTGTGTTTTGAGACGCACACACACACACACTGTTCTTACCGTTTTGTTGCTGATGCTCTGGCACAGCACACACACACACACACACACACACTATTCTTACGGTTTTGTTGCTGATGCTCTGGCACAGCACACACACACCACACATACACACTATTCTTACGGTTGTGTTTTGAGACGCACACACACACACACTGTTCTTACCGTTTTGTTGCTGATGCTCTGGCACAGCACACACACACACACACACACACACTATTCTTACGGTTTTGTTGCTGATGCTCTGGCACAGCACACACACACACACACACACACACTGTTCTTACGGTTTTGTTGCTGATGCTCTGGCACAGCCGCTCCATCTTGTCCACAGCATCTCTCAGCACACACTCCTGCTCCCACACAGCACTCTGGCCTGCAGCCACCTGCGCCCTCAGCTGCTCAGAGAGAGCTGCTAGTCTGCACACACACACACACACACACACACACACACACGTACAGAGAGAGAGAGAGCTGCTAGTCTGCGCGCGCACACACACACACACACACACACACACACACGTACAGAGAGAGAGAGCTGCTAGTCTGGAGACACACACACACACACACACACACACACACACACACACACACGTACAGAGAGAGAGAGCTGCTAGTCTGGAGACACACACACACACACACACACACACACACACAC
>NC_085003.1:33934492-33941992 GCF_963854185.1 Sardina pilchardus
CGCACGCACGCGCACGCACACACACGCGCGCACACACGCACGCACGCACACACGCACGCACACACGCACGCACACACACACACACACACACGCACACAGAGGAATCACCACAGCACAGACATGAAGACCACTCTCATATCACCACAAGCACAAACAGGTGTTCCCTGGATTAAATTACCGTAGTAGTCTAGGCTACCTGAATATCCTTGTTGAGTCGGTGAATGAGCGCCGAAACTGCGCGGATGTGTTCGTCCAGCAGGACACGGATCTGGTCGTGACATTCAGCCCTTCTGACCGCGCTCACACCGCCTTTGCTCGGATTGGGGGGCATATCAGCACCCTCGGGGAACTCTGGGTGCCTCTCGCTATGGCGAGTTCTCCTGTGAGGGACACCAGAGTCTGAGTGGCCGAATAGTTCTGTATGAGCAGCTCAATGAATGAAAACGTGACCTTTTAAGTCTCTCACTTGTCATGGCTCGGTAGAGAAGGAAGACGCGGTAGCAACATCTCAGGTAGCTTGGGTAGCAGGTGAGCAGCTCGTAAGCCCCGCACACAAACCACGTCCCTTGGCTCTGTGGAAAACACAACACTTAAGTCTAGCTTTTTAGAACATCAATGCAACCGCTGACTATGCAAAACAACGACGTTAAATTCTCCGAGGCAGAAATACACCGCCTATTGCCTCGGCCACTGCACTGTGAAAGGCATGAACTGACACCGGCTTCAGGTCCATGTATGCTCGACATCGGATATTCTGTCTTGAGGCTATGGTATCCCGATGTCACCTAGTAACGAAATACACAGTTTATGCAAATCCAGAATGATGATCTTGCAGTCAGTTGCCTAATGAAATAGTAGGCTACTGTTGAGACAACAATAAGTTCATAAACATGTTGCATGCCTCTGACTAAGTTAATCAGGTGCTTTTGAATAGGCATACTGTACATTATTAGCCTATATGGTTATCATAACATGCATACATTATTAGCCTATATGGTTATCATAACATGCATACATTAGCCTGATATGGTTATCATAACATGCATACATTATTAGCCTATATGGTTATCATAACATGCATACATTATTAGCATATGGTTATCATAACATGCATACATTATTAGCCTGATATGGTTATCATAACATACATTATTAGCCTGGTTATCATAACATGCATACATTATTAGCCTATATGGTTATCATAACATGCACACATTATCAGCCTGATATGGTTATCATAACATGCATACATTATTAGCCTATATGGTCATCATAACATGCATACATTAGCCTGGTTATCATAACATGCATACATTATTAGCCTATGGTTATCATAACATGCATACATTATTGGCATATGGTTATCATAACATTCATACATTATTAGCCTATGGTTATCATAACATGCATACATTATTGGCATATGGTTATCATAACATGCATACATTATTAGCCTGGTTATCATAACATGCATACATTATAGGCCTATATGGTTATCATAACATGCATACATTATTAGCCTGGTTATCATAACATGCATACATTATTAGCCTATGGTTATCATAACATGCATACATTATTAGCCTATATGGTTATCATAACATGCATACATTATTAGCCTATGGTTATCATAACATGCATACATTATTAGCCTATGTGGTTATCATAACATGCATACATTATTAGCCTAGATGGTTAACATGCATACAAGTCTATTAACAGTTTGTTCTACACAAAGTTTTACAGCAAATGTGTAGGCCTACAATGAATGGAAGCGTGGTATCTGAAGTACATTTTGTATAGGTTCCTAATATATATTTTAAAAACAGTAATCTATTATAGCCATAACGTAGGTTATTGGATAGCTGGGAGAGACGTAATCCTGCGTCTAACGTCATGACGCTAGACCCGAGAAGGGGCCATGAAAGCAAACTGCTGTAAACACAGGGCGGCTGCGCCTTAGGAAGGACAATAAGCTGGACGCGGAGTCAATGCCCTAACAATGGATGTAGCCGATATGGTTATAATCAAATTGATCTGTCTGCTGTGCTTCATTAAAACTAATCAAGGTGAGTGAAGTTCATTTTTACTGCATTCCATCACATTAAACGTTTTTCGCGCTGTGAAAGAGTAGGGATGGAGAGAGACAGCTGACGAGAGCAACATAGCGGAATCTGGCCTTCCCATTCTGTGGGATGCAAAATCAGCATTAGCTGCTAGCTTGCTACCGGTTGTTTTGTAGGCTTTGAGATTTAATAATATGCTTCTTAAAATGCAATTACGATTCTAGAATCCTAAGTGGATAGACACAATGTATGCAAACCTGGCACCACCAAGCTTGAGAGAACTGATGATGCTGACTGGTTTTTATTGGACTAGTTCCCGTTAGCAATAAGATGGAGTGATGCTAACCTGCGACCCAAAGCCCATTTGGTGGAAATCACGGATTTATAAGGGCGAGAAAAATAATGATACAGTATTTTTCTACAACACGAGCATAAAACACCTAAAGGCACCACTTGTTAACGAAGAAGTAGATAACATGCACGAGCTGAACCTTGGAAAATGCAATTTTGCTCTGAAAATGGGTGGTTAAATCGATTGAATTAGCTAGCTGGCTGATGTCAACCAGATAAGCTAGCTTCTTAGCATGAAAGCTACATTTTCGACATTATCACGGAATGACAGCCCTGCGTTGGTCTTTGTTATGATTGCATTTCATGTATCGTCAACGTTAAGCTACGTGGTTTTAACTTCAAAGCTGTTAAATGTGCCCTGATATCTGGGCCGACTTGTTTTATTGCATTATATCGGATGCAGGTAGTTAGATGGAGACCCCAAACGGTTTGTTATTGTTGAAACAACACAAGCTAACTAGCTAACTTTATGAGCATTTTTCTCCGGAACGGTGTCTGGAATTTGATGTCGGTTCTCGCGATAAGGTAACGGTGTCAGCAAAATGCTGTTTGTAAACTCACCTGAAATTGAAATTCAAAGTGTACACCACTGGTAGACATTGATAAAACTATTTCCAGTTTATCCCTGACAAAAGCATTATGACCCTATGTAATACATAGGCCTATGTTAGAACAACGGCAAAATGAATAGCGGTACCAAGATGATTCACGTCAGTCATTAGGCCACTAAATGGACAGTGACTTGGAGGTGAGCCATACATTGAAAGTCTGCCAATCTCCCGTAGCCTATGATTTAATCCAGGAGTTCTCAAACTTTTGCATAGCATTGCATCCTGGACCCACTGCGACACCACTCCCATCTTGTACAATGGATATGCCTAGTAGATAGATAGATAGATAGATAGATACTTTATTGATCCCCAAGGGGAAATTCAAGAATAGTAGTAGGGATGAAGACTGTTATTGTTGTCATCTTTCCTACTTAAGGAACAGGGGGCTTGTCAAGGTCTGGAAAGGTTTTATGAAAAATGCCTTCCATTTCCCAGACCTATGTATGTATGGGAATTTGGGGGGAAAGTCTAAAAGGTCAATGTTTTGCTCACCGTAATACAAAAAACTTGACAATGTGCAAACAAAGCTCAAAGGTCAAAATCCCAACAAAACACGCTTATTTTAGAAAAGTACAAAAAGTAGGATAGGAAAGAACAAATAATGACTTTGGGAAAGGTCTGGCAAAAGGTTTGAATTTTTCTTTCGGATATGGACAAGGATCCTGGGATATAGACTCAGCTCAATGCAATGTGAAACATGAGCATTTTTTTAAACTGTTGAATTGTCAACTTCATTATGGATAAACACATGCAGCTCTAAGTTGTCCTCAGTCTGAGCTCAATTGTGTTGTGGGCTGTTGTTTTGCGTGCCGTTAGTTTGGACGAGCCAGCGTTGCACAAGAAGACTGACACACGGAAAGGAAGGAGAAGTGTTAATGCACATCCCCCCCTCCTCCAAACACATTTTTTAATTTTAAACTTGGGTTTGAGTGCGTATGTTCATGTACTTGCATGTGCTTCATGTATGTCAATTATTGTGCAGTTATCTTAACCACTACACTGAGTAGTGGAAAAAAATATTGTTTATTTTACTGTATGTAGAAAAACGAGCAGCTCTGAATGCCGCTGGACCCAGAAAGAGATTTATTAGCCTGTTATTAGGGTTGGGTATCGAGAATCGAGAATCGATGGGAACCGGGACTAGCTTTCCAATTCTCCTGGAATCGATCAAAAGTCTTAATTTCAATTCCTAGTATCGTTTCCCAGTCCGCGAACCGGAAGAAGAAGCCACTAAACACCAACGAAGAAGGTGTTTGCATAACCGAGCTGAGGCAACAAGAAGACGATTTATATTGTAGTTGAAAACAGCCCTGTGAGAAATGTATAGTAAATGTCATTCAGAAAGACCGTTGGTTAGTGAGCTCATTTAAAATATCCAAACTTTTTTGACCCTGCCTTTTACAAGAATTGGAATCGAGAATCGTTAGGATCCGGAATCGAAACAAGAAATCGAAATCGGAATCGGAATCGTTCAAATTCAAACGATACCCAACCCTACCCGTTATTGCATCACTACTTAATTAATAACCGAATATGCCAGTGGAGCAATGCATGCATAACCTGTAGCATATTCCATTGGAACTCTTATTTTGTAGCCTATATTTGTCATTTGAACAGCTTTTAGCTTATGGCCTAGTCCATTTAAGCTCTTTACAGTATATGTAGCCGACTGCCTATGCTATTGGAACACATTATAATCTATTGCTTATATGCTATTGGAACACCTTATAGTCTATTGCCTATACTATTGGAACACTTTATAGTCTATTGCCTATATGCTATTGGAACACCTTATAGTCTATTGCCTATATGCTATTGGAACACTTTATAGTCTATAGCCTATATGCCATTGGAACACTGTATGTGCAGTCTATTGCCCATTTGTGGAACACTGTGTTCTTTACCTCCCTTTTCTTGTTTCTGGAACAGGTTACTACGGCAACCCACTGAACAAGTACATCCAGCACTATGAGGGGCTGTCCTACGACACGGAAGAGGTCCACGAGCGACACCAGCGGGCCAGGAGGGCTTTGGACCACGAGGACCGGGTCCTCAACCTCGACTTCCACGCACACGGAAGGTGTGGCCTGTTTGGTACTCTTTAGATAAACGTCATCACCTGCTAGAGAGAGCAGCCAGTATAGACGTCATCACCTGCTAGAGAGAGCAGCCAGTATAAACGTCATCACCTGCTAGAGAGAGCAGCCAGTATAAACGTCATCACCTGCTAGAGAAAGCAGCCAGTATAGACATCATCACCTGCTAGAGAGAGCAGCCAGTATAGACGTCATCTAGACGTCATCACCTGCTAGAGAGAGCAGCCAGTATAAACGTCATCACCTGCTAGAGAGAGCAGCCAGTATAAACGTCATCACCTGCTAGAGAGAGCAGCCAGTATAAACGTCATCACCTGCTAGAGAGAGCAGCCAGTATAAACGTCATCACCTGCTAGAGAGAGCAGCCAGTATAAACGTCATCACCTGCTAGAGAAAGCAGCCAGTATAGACATCATCTAGACGTCATCACCTGCTAGAGAAAGCAGCCAGTATACTGTAGACGTCATCACCTGCTAGAGAGAGCAGCCAGTATAGACGTCATCACCTGCTAGAGAGAGCAGCCAGTATAGACGTCATCACCTGCTAGAGAGAGCAGCCAGTATAAACATCATCACCTGCTAGAGAGAGCAGCCAGTATAGACGTCATCACCTGCTAGAGAGAGCAGCCAGTATAAACGTCATCACCTGCTAGAGAGAGCAGCCAGTATAGACGTCATCACCTGCTAGAGAGAGCAGCCAGTATAAACGTCATCACCTGCTAGAGAGAGCAGCCAGTATAGACGTCATCACCTGCTAGAGAGAGCAGCCAGTATAGACATCATCACCTGCTAGAGAGAGCAGCCAGTATAAACGTCATCACCTGCTAGAGAGAGCAGCCAGTATAGACGTCATCACCTGCCAGAGAGAGCAGCCAGTATAGACATCATCTAGACATCATCACCTGCTAGAGAGAGCAGCCAGTATAAACGTCATCACCTGCTAGAGAGAGCAGCCAGTATAGACGTCATCACCTGCCAGAGAGAGCAGCCAGTATAGACATCATCTAGACATCATCACCTGCTAGAGAGAGCAGCCAGTATAAACGTCATCACCTGCTAGAGAGAGCAGCCAGTATAAACGTCATCACCTGCTAGAGAGAGCAGCCAGTATAGACGTCATCACCTGCTAGAGAGAGCAGCCAGTATAAACGTCATCACCTGTTAGAGAGAGCAGCCAGTATAGACGTCATCAGCTACATTCAGTAGTTCCTTAGGAGAAGTGCTCCCCATCCAGTAGTGCTGATTCAGTTCTTGCGCCATGCGTCTGATAATCCAGAGCACTGGCTGGAGTGAGTTACTGATCTACTGATCATCTACCCAGTGCTCCAATCTCATAGTCTCACAGTGGCCCATAGCATCTAGTGCTCATCTCATAGTCTCACAGTGGCCCATAGCATCTAGTGCTCATCTCCTAGTCTCACAGTGGCCCATAGCATCTAGTGCTTATCTCACAGTGGCCCATAGCATCTAGTGCTCATCTCATAGTGGCCCATAGCATCTAGTGCTCATCTCATAGTCTCACAGTGGCCCATAGCATCTAGTGCTCATCTCATAGTCTCATAGTGGCCCATAGCATCTAGTGCTTATCTCATAGTCTCATAGTGGCCCATAGCATCTAGTGCTTATCTCACAGTGGCCCATAGCATCTAGTGCTGATCTCACAGTGGCCCATAGCATCTAGTGCTTATCTCACAGTGGCCCATAGCATCTAGTGCTTATCTCACAGTCTCATAGTGGCCCATAGCATCTAGTGCTGATCTCATAGTCTCACAGTGGCCCATAGCATCTAGTGTTTATCTCACAGTGGCCCATAGCATCTAGTGCTCATTTCATAGTGGCCCATAGCATCTAGTGCTCATCTCATAGTGGCCCATAGCATCTAGTGCTTATCTCACTGTCTCTTAGTGGCCCATAGCATCTAGTGCTTATCTCACAGTCTCTTAGTGGCCCATAGCATCTAGTGCTGATCTCATAGTCTCACAGTGGCCCATAGCATCTAGTGCTGATCTCATAGTCTCACAGTGGCCCATAGCATCTAGTGCTGATCTCACAGTGGCCCATAGCATCTAGTGCTGATCTCATAGTCTCACAGTGGCCCATAGCATCTAGTGCTCATCTCATAGTCTCACAGTGGCCCATAGCATCTAGTGCTGATCTCATAGTCTCACAGTGGCCCATAGCATCTAGTGCTTATCTCACAGTGGCCCATAGCATCTAGTGCTGATCTCATAGTGGCCCATAGCATCTAGTGCTGATCTCATAGTCTCACAGTGGCCCATAGCATCTAGTGCTTATCTCATAGTCTCACAGTGGCCCATAGCATCTAGTGCTTATCTCACAGTCTCACAGTGGCCCATAGCATCTAGTGCTGATCTCA
>NC_085003.1:33946992-33949492 GCF_963854185.1 Sardina pilchardus
AGGAAAAGGCTGTTGGGCCGCCGTGATGGCGGCTTCGTGTCTTTAGAACAGCAGTCATGTTTTTGAATGGGCGTGCATCATTCCCTCAGTAACCAGTCATGTTTTTGAATGGTCGTGCATCATTCCCTCAGTTTGCCTTGAGATGGGAGAAATACGGATTTCAATGTTGGACTTCCTGCTTTCAGTGATGTAAAAATCATAATTTTACATCATTGAAAGCAGGAAGTCCTATTCATGGGTTTCATTGAAATCCGTCTTCTAAAGATACAAAGCTTAATGCTAATTGGTGAAGTGTCCCTTCAAGGACCGGATAAGGGGGAATAAAAGATGATGCATTATAGGCTGGTTAAACTTCAGCTGCTCAGGAGACAACAGACTAACAGGGGAGAACACACACACACACACACACACACACAACTAACACAGGGGAAGATCACCAACACACACGTCCCTGGGCCTCATTGTACTATTCTGATGTGCTGTTCTAGTGCTGGTGTGTGATATGAGTGTGAGTTAGACTGCTGGTGTGTGATATGAGTGTGTGTTAGACTGCTGGTGTGTGATATGAGTGTGAGTTAGACTGCTGTGGTGTTAGTGTGAGTTAGACTGCTGGTGTGTGGTATGAGTGTGAGTTAGACTGCTGGTGTGTGATATGAGTGTGAGTTAGACTGCTGGTGTGTGATATGAGTGTGAGTTAGACTGCTGTAGTGTTAGTGTGAGTCAGACTGCTGGTGTGTGATATGAGTGTGAGTTAGACTGCTGGTGTGTTTGTGTGAGTTAAACTGCTGTGGTGTTAGTGTGAGTTAGACTGCTGGTGTGTTTGTGTGAGTTAAACTGCTGTGGTGTTTGTGTGAGTTAGACTGCTGGTGTGTTTGTGTGAGTTAAACTGCTGTGGTGTTAGTGTGAGTTAAACTGCTGTGGTGTGTATGAGTGTGAGTTAGACTGCTGGTGTGGTGTAATGTTAGCGGTGTGATATTAGTGGTGTGGTGTAATGTTAGCAGTGTGGTGTAATGTTAGCTGTGTGATATTAGCGGTGTGGTGTAATGTTAGCAGTGTAATGATAGCGGTGTGATATTAGCAGTGTAGTGTAATGTTAGCGGTATGGTGTAATGTTAGCTATGTGATATTAGCGGTGTAGTGTAATGTTAGCGGTATGGTGTAATGTTAGCGGTATGGTGTAATGTTAGCGGTATGGTGTAATGTTAGCTGTGTGGTGTAATGTTAGCTGTGTGATATTAGCGGTGTAGTGTAATGTTAGCGGTATGGTGTAATGTTAGCTGTGTGATATTAGCGGTGTAGTGTAATGTTAGCGGTATGCTGTAATGTTAGCTGTGTGATATTAGCGGTGTAGTGTAATGTTAGCGGTATGGTGTAATGTTAGCTGTGTGGTGTAATGTTAGCTGTGTGATATTAGCGGTGTAGTGTAATGTTAGCGGTATGGTGTAATGTTAGTGGTGTGGTGTAATGTTAGCGGTGTGATATTAGCGGTGTAGTGTAATGTTACCTGTGTGGCATGATGTTAGCGGTATGGTGTAATGTAAGCGGTGTGGTGTAATGTTAGCTGTGTGATATTAGCGGTGTAGTGTAATGTTAGCGCTATGGTGTAATGTTAGCGGTATGGTGTAATGTTAGCTGTGTGGTATAATGTTAGCTGTGTGATATTAGCGGTGTAGTGTAATGTTAGCGGTATGGTGTAATGTTAGCTGTGGTGTAATGTTAGCTGTGTGATATTAGCGGTGTAGTGTAATGTTAGCGGTATGGTGTAATGTTAGCGGTATGGTGTAATGTTAGCTGTGTGGTGTAATGTTAGCTGTGTGATATTAGCGGTGTAGTGTAATATTAGCGGTATGGTGTAATGTTAGAATGTTAGCGGTGTGATATTAGCGGTGTAGTGTAATGTTACCTGTATGGCATGATGTTAGCGGTATGGTGTAATGTTAGTGGTGTGGTGTGATGTTAGCGGTGTGGTGTAATGTTAGCGGTGTGGTATAATGTTAGCGGTGTGGTGTAATGTTAGCGATACCTCTCTGTCCTTTGCAGATTACCCCCATAAGTACGGCCCTCAGGGCGGCTGTGCCGACCACAACGTGTTTGACAGGATGAAGAAGTTCCAGAACTCTGGGGTAGATGAGCCCACCAACGTGAGTCACACACATACACACACACACACACACACACATACACAAACAAACAAACAAACATCTCTCCATTAGGGCTATATATTGGCAAGGACCTCATGATATGAGACGCACCATGATACATGGGTCACAATACAATGCATCACAATATATTGCGATATGATACTTATTGTGATATATTGCAGCATTCATTACTGAACATTTAAAAATAGAGCTGGTGACCCAACTTGCTCTGGAGCACCTGGCAAGCATTATATGTACTGTACATCACTGATACTTCAGCAGACTAATAAAAATAGAATATGGCAGTAGTCAGCTGTAGACATTACTGCACAGCCTAATGCTTTAATAAAAAAATATTG
>NC_085003.1:33959492-33971992 GCF_963854185.1 Sardina pilchardus
ACCACCGCCAGCCGCGCGAGAACTACCAGATGGGACAGATGCGTCGCTGACCCCCCCGCCACCGCCGACCTCCGACCTCCGACCTCCGACCTCCGACCTCCGACCTCCGACCTCTCACCCCCCCCCCCCCCCACACACACACACACACCCCTCCTAGTGCCTGCAGTACAGGGGGATGGACTTTCACTTCTCCAAAGAGCCACCACGTACCCACACACACACACATTCCCAGTAGCCACACACACACACACACACACACACACACTCCTAAACGCACACTGGACAAGAGAAATGACAAATCCTGGGCTTACACTAGAGCCAATCATTCTGCTTCCTACACACACACACACACACACACACACACACACACACACACACACACACACACCCAGACAGTCATGAGTTTAGAGGGGATGGGGCCTGATGCTGATGGTATGTGCATCGTGCCGTTCTGAAGGATGTCTTATATCTCTTCTGTCTCCTCTCCCGCACTCTTATATATCTTCTGTTTCCTCTCCCGCACTCTCCTCTCACTCGCAACGCTCTCCTAATGGCCTCTGTGAGATGAGCTAGAGGTGTGTGTGTGTGTGTGTGTGTGTGTGTGTGTGTGTGTGTGTGTGTGTGTGTGTGTGTGTGTGCTAAATGGGACCATGTCTAGAACAGCACCTCAGCTGTGTGGAGTGAGATGGGCTGTTCTGTCTCTTAATCGTGTCGTCAGATTCCCTCACCTTTCTCCAGATCCAGCTCTCCTCAGGCCTCACCTGAGAGTGTTCATACCTCTCTCTTCCTCACTCTTCTCCTCCTCCTCTTCTCCTCTCTTCCTCACTCCCCTTTTCCTTTTCTCTCTCCTCACTCCTCCTCTTTAGACCTCTCCTCCTCAGTTCTCTGCTCCCCCCTCCCTTCTGCTCTCCTCTCCTCTGCTCTCTTCATCCCCCCCTCCCTTCTGCTCTCCTCTCCTCTGCTCTCTTCATCCCCCCTCCCTTCTGCTCTCTTCATCCCCTCTCCTCCTCTCTCTTCTCCTCCTCTCTTTTCTCCCTCTGTCTTTCTCCTCTTTCTTTGCTTCTTTCTATCCTCCTCTTTATTTCTAGTGTGCTTTGCTTTGTCTAAGCTGCAGAAGACGCCTTGTGTGTCCCTTAGCAGAATCTTGGGGACTGTACAGATGAATGACTGTAAAGAATTGTATATTACGTGAGAGCAAAACTTATTTCTTCTACTGTCGAAAGAAATTACTCGCAGTTGTGATCAAACATTCTCAGGATTTGAAAACATTACACTATGGAGATATTGTTTAACTCTTGGATGCAGAAGTCGATCAGCTGAAGGGATCGATCAATCAATCAGTAAGTTGATCAATCAAATGAAGGGGCCGTGGTGGTGGGCTGTTGCCGTGGCCACCATGGTGGTGGGCTGTTGTCCGTGTGTAAGCGTATCCATGGGGATGCTCCCCTCACGTCGTTAGGGCCTCTCTAGCTGCTCTCTGCAGCCACACCCACACCCACAAAGGTCAAAGGTCGCCTCTCTGAGCCGCCGAGCTGGTCTTGTTCCCCTCACTTCTCTGTCTGTTTTTCTTGTAGCTGTTGTGCCAGTGGGTGCATGAACGAGGACTCTTCAACTGAGGAGGAAACGACTGATGAAGTAGCTTTTAATGAACATGCTTTTTTCCCTTATTCTTTTCGTTGGTAATCTCATTTGCATTTTAAAATGATTGCTTATTATGAGAACGTTGATTAAGAACCACTAACTATAGCGTCTAGATGTTTGAGTGGCATTGAGAGCTAGATCTAAACACTAAACACTTGTGATGTTTGAGATGAGAAACAAAACCACATGTACTCACTGCCTGTCTAATCGCCTGTTGCCATAGCGCTCTTTGAAAAGCATCGTCTGTAGCGAGCACCCTGCCCCAGTGAAGACACACACACACACACACACACACACACACACACACACGCACGCACGCACACACCAAAGGCAGGGTCTGATCTGCCCCATACACACACCAGAGCATCACCCTGCCGCCTACACACACACACACACACACACACCTGCGCGCCAAACCACCCCTCCACTACGGCACACCCTGCTGCTAAGGGGTGGGCCTCAATCACTCAAGCATCCCCACCACCTGCTCATCGGGACACGCCTGATTGGTTCCTTACACCATGAGCATCATCATCGGGACACGCCTGATTGGTTCCTTACACCATGAGCATCATCATCGGGACACGTCTGATCGGTTCTTTACACCACCTGCTCATCGGGACACGCCTGATTGGTTCATTACACCATGAGCATCATCATCGGGACACGCCTGATTGGTTCATTACACCATGAGCATCATCATCGGGATGCCTCTGATTGGCTGTGGTGGCAGCGAGGGGCGGGGTGTAGCGCTTCCTGCACCAGAGCAGCCTGGTGGAGGCGCTGCTGAGGTTTCCATGGCAACAGAGAGATGGACTCTGTCAGAAACCCAGCATTCCATTTTTCACATGAAGGGTTTTTTGTTTGTTTGTTTGTTTGTTTGTTTTGGATATTGTAGTCCATAAAAATGACAGAGACTGAACTCCATTTTGTCAGCCATTGCTGTGAGGTCATCACAGGAAATCACTTGGGGAGCTGAGCGTCAAGAACAACACCGGACTTGTTTCCTTGTAAACTATGTACAGTACCTGAACAGTTTGTGTTTCATTTGAAGATGAATATGACATTTTGATATTTGTGTCGCCACTCCCCCTTTCTTTTTGTCTTACCAATTAAAGAGAGAAGTTTGCCAGTGACATTAATGTGTGGGGAAAAAACCTACTTTTCTGGCAGCTTGAAAACATCTGACCATTCTGTTACTTTTGCTCTTATTTCTGTTCTGGTTGGACTGGGGTGCAGATGTGGACCATGGTGGCCAACGACACTAGCGGTGGCGAACGACACTAACGGTGGCGAACGACACTAACGGTGGCGAACGACACTAGCGGTGACGAACGACACTAGCGGTGGCGAACGTCACTAACGGTGGCGAACGTCACTAGCGGTGAGCCCGTTGTGGTGCGATTGGTCCGCTGCTCTGCCCAGAGGCCTCAGTCTCACCCTGCGCTGGGCCCTGGGACGAGGCACCTGTTGCCTGTTCTTTTATTTGACTTTTTAAATTGCAGCTCCGTTTATTTGAGTTAATTTTGCGTAGTCCTGGTAAGAGTGTATAGAAAAACGTGCACTGAAAATGAAAATGTCCAAATTGAGTGGAAATGTTGTAGGTTATGTAGGCTGAAAGATCACAAAGTTAAAAAAGAAAAAAGAATACTACTGTCTGCCGTTCATGTTCACTGTGTTTTATACAGTACCCAAATTCTTTTGTTCACTTTGAACATTTTTACTCTTAACATTTGGAAACGTATTGTGCAAAGAGATGTAATTTTTTGGAGTACTTGAAATGCATTAATAAAAAGACTCAGTTGAACAGCTGCTCCGACACTCTCATCTGTCACGTCCCAGTAGAGATGTGTGTGTGTGACCAGTGGCCTGGCTGAACACATCAGATCTGATATGTGTGTAAGTTGGTACGGGCTCCCAACATCTCTGTGAGCCAACATGGGCCCCCAACACCTCTCTGTAATCCAGTACGGGCCCCTAACACCTCTCCTCGGTAATCCAGTACAGGCCCCTAACACCTCTCCTCTGTAATCCAGTACGGGCCCCAACACCTCTCTGTAATCCAGTACGGGCCCCAACACCTCTCTGTAATCCAGTACGGGCCCCAACACCTCTCTGTAATCCAGTACGGGCCCCAACACCTCTCCTCTGTAAGTATGCCAGGTGGTCTCTGTTCTAACACTGTGTGAGTGTGATATGTTATATGTTATGCTATATGATACCACAGGTGGCATATTTACAGTATTAAAGCAAATAGATCTCATCCATATTAAATCTGTGTGTGCGGCAAGCTTCTCATAGCCTGCTTGGTGTGTTGTGTGTTTGTGTGTGTGCGGCAAGCTTCTCATAGCCTGCTTGGTGTGTTGTGGGTGTGTGTGTGTGTGTGTGTGTGTGTGTGTGTGTGTGTGTGTGTGGTGAGCTTCTCATAGCCTGCTTGGTGTGTTGTGTGTGTGTGTGTGTGGTGAGCTTCTCATAGCCTGCTTGGTGTGTTGTGTGTGTGTGTGTGTGTGTGTGCGGCAAGCTTCTCATAGCCTGCTTGGTGTGTTGTGTGTGTGGGTGTGTGTGTGGTGAGCTTGGTGTGTTGTGGGTGTGTGTGTGTGTGAGTGGGTGTGTGTGTGGTGAGCTTCTCATAGCCTGCTTGGTATGTTGTGGGTGTGTGTGGTGAGCTTCTCATAGCCTGCTTGGGGTGTTTTGTGTGTGTGTGTGTGTGTGTGTGTGTGTGTGTGTGTGTGTGTGTGTGTGGTGAGCTTCTCATAGCCTGCTTGGTGTGTTGTGTGTGTGTGTGTGCGGCAAGCTTCTCATAGCCTGCTTGGTGTGTTGTGTGTGTGTGTGTGCGGCAAGCTTCTCATAGCCTGCTTGGTGTGTTTTGTGTGTGTGTGTGTGTGTGTGTGTGTGTGTGTGTGTGTGTGTGTGTGTGTGTGTGTGTGTGTGTGTGTGTGTGTGTGTGTGTGTGTGTGTGTGTGTGTGTGTGTGTGTGTGTGTGTGTGGTGAGCTTCTCATAGCCTGCTTGGTGTCTTGTGTGTGTGTGTGTGTGTGTGTGTGTGTGTGTGTGTGTGGTGAGCTTCTCATAGCCTGCTTGGTGTGATGTGGGTGCTACAGTATCTCATGTAGGGCTTGTTGAACAGGTGAACTGTGGCTTGTGTGGAGGGAGGCCACGATCACACTGATTACACAGCCAGAGTGTTGCCTGGTAACACTGATTACACAGCCAGAGTGTTGCCTGGTAACACTGATAACACAGCCAGAGTGTTGCCTGGTAACACTGATAACACAGCCAGAGTGTTGCCCGATCACACTGATGACACAGCCAGAATGCAGAACAGAACTTGTGTCTGTATAGTGGGAAGAACTTACATCCTCATGATATTTCCCCACTGAATTATGTGTTCTGTGAGGATGAGTTGTGTGTGTGTGTGTGTGTGTGCGTGTGAGTGTGAGAACAATCAACATTGACAAAGTATGTCCACAAGGGGGAACACTTTCACCAATGATGATGGCCACCTGGGCTTGTCAGCATCATAAGGGCAACAGTAGGTAGGGTGAGTAGGCCAAGCCAACTTTTGATTTTTATATTTTACAAATAGGCTAAATGTAAAACAAATGCGTTCCATTTCCAATGTAATGAGTTGTATTAAGCAGAAGCCTGATTTCTTGATGGGAAAATACCTAAACTTCAGTGTATTTCTCAAACAGGGCGGTGGAGATGTTCTTCACGTTAAAGACGCCACAAAGCCTCAAGCTGTCTGCTTGCTCTCTTTATGTGAGTGACTTAGTCTCTCATATCCTCCTGCTAATATACTGTAGCTTAAGACATCTAGTTTCTGCACAGCATGCCAAAATCTGTATTCTATAATAACCCCCATTATATGGACATATATTTAAACATGACAGTAGCCTAGTCAGTTCATCAGCTCATAAAGCTGCCATGTGTTTCTATGAAGGGCTCTATTTTAAAGTGTCCTCTGTGCTGTCAAGGACTATGTTTGCTGACTCACTGTGCCCCAGTGTGTCAACACACACACACACACACACACACACACACACACACACACACACACACACACTGCTGTCAGTTGGCTGATGGGCGTTTGTGTTTCTCAGGACGTGGAGTGGAGTATGGCGTCAAACCCCTACTGCCAAGGGTAGGGCACTGGGACCCTGTGTGTCAACACACACACACACACACACACACACACACACACTGCCAAGGGTAGGGCACTGGGACCCTGTGTGTCAACACACACACACACACACACACACACACACACACACTGCCAAGGGTAGGGCACTGGGACCCTGTGTGTCAACACACACACACACACACACACACACACTGCCAAGGGTAGGGCACTGGGACCCTGTGTGTCAACACACACACACACACACACACACACTGCCAAGGGTAGGGCACTGGGACCCTGTGCCCTCAGCCCCGGTGATGTCGGCGCAGGATCTTGATTGGTCGAGGTCCCCTGCGGGCCCCAGGTCTGGAGACGCGGGTCTCTAGTGAGCAGCACCAGGCCGTCGACTCTTCGACCGCCAACGATGCATCTGACATAAGAGGCAACCAAACACACACACAAGCCACCAAACAAAACTCCTCTTTCCCCCTTTTCCCTGGTGGCTTCTGGTTGTCTGTTGCTTGGTTGGTGGGTCGAGGGATGGACCTGCTGGTGAAACATTCAACCCGCATTTCATAAGTGCTGTGCGCTCACTTTCCTTATCAGAAAACCAATAAAAAATGGCAAAAGCTGGAACTGAACCCTCTCTAGTCTGTGAACTCTCTTTAAATCAAACCAGTTACTCTCTTCCATAACCACAGAGCCAGACTAGTTCAAGCTCAAGTTCAAATGTCCTGTATGTACATTCATTGCATTATCATGTACATTTATTGTATATTATGTACATTATTTGTAGGGGGCGCTTTCTGAATTGTGCCTATAGACTTCAATGGAACAGTTGCTGCCTCTGCTCTGCATAAAGGGGCATTTTGACCCCCCGCCCCCCCTTGCGATTCGGGTTCCAGGAAGTGGCTTCTCATAAAGTATCTTGGCTCCACCCTTTGGCATGCTCTTGACGGCATTTACACGGGTTAGTGTCAACCAAAACTTTTCTGAAAATTGACAATTGTGCACAATGTTATTTTTGAAAACGGAGGGAAGGAAATATTAGTGTATCAAAATACCCGTGTGTGTGAACATAGCCTGAAGATGTGACCTGTAACACGCCTTCCTACTGTTAGGCCAGCCCCCATGAATCACTAAACGATACACACCTGAGACTCATGTGGTTCTGATTCTCATTGAATTGGGAATGCCTGTGTCCTGCCTTTATAAGCCCCCATAGTGCCTGCTGGAACTCATCCTTCCCGCTGGTTTTGGTGATCCAACATGGCAGTAATGGCAAAGCTTGTGGTGCTGGTTCTCATTGCTACTTTCAGTAATGGTGAGGGATTTATGTGTCTTTTGGCTGTTGAGTTATGTTTTTAATAATGTCTATTTAAATAACTATCTCTTCTGCTCTTCTTTTGAGAAGTCTTCGGTCTTCCAAAGAGGGATGTCACAAAAGGTGCCGAAAAGGTTGATGTTTCCACAACACCAAATCCTACCAACCAGACCCAAACTGAAGCTCCGGGTGAGTATGTAATGTTCTGCTGTAGTAGTGTAATACCCTTATGCTCTTACAGGTGGTTAGTTGTGTTGACTGTGAATGTCTAAACTTCAATGGAATCTGAAGGTGGTGCAAGTGAAGATGTTGGAGCAGGCACTCCAGCACCTGACCTCCACAATCAGACCACTACTGCACAACCTGATCTTACTGGTGAAGAGTCATTTAATGCAGGCGTTTCTGCAAGTCTGGTTTATTGCGCTTTAAAGTCATGACTTGGCTTCCCTCTCCTTATGTGAAAAACCAACAGATGGTGCCAGTGAAGATGACATGGTGACTGTAACTGTGACCCCAAGTCCCCAAAACCAGACAACAGCTGCTGCCCAAACTGGAGATGCGGGTAAGAACAATCAGGGTGTTTGTGGTTATGTACGTAACTAATAGTCCCTTAACCCCCTGCTAAACTGCATGTATTATGTGGACTACAAAAAGATGGGGCAAGTGAAGATGATGTGGTAACTGCAACCCCAAATCACCAAAACCAGACAACTTTATCTGCTACAGCTGGAGTAACTGGTAAGGCATTTCTGAGGGTGTTTTGTTTTTCCCCCTGTAGTAACCATGTGCTTTAAGTTTTCAAACATTGTCAAGTAGGCTATATTACAAATCGGGCATCAATCATGAGTTGACCAGTGCATATCAACTCTGCTCTCCTGAGGGAAGTGCACTGCTTGGACCCATCAAAGGTTCTCAACAGTCCTACCACACATCTTAAACCAGCTGATTTGAATTGGCACGGTCTCTTCAGCAAGTAGATGAGCTAACTGACACTTGTCTTGTGAATTTGCTTCTGTAGAAAGCGGATTTCTCAGTGCTTGCACTTTCCTAACCTGTAGAAGGTGTTCTCAAACTAAATCTCCAAATGTAGTTCTAGGCTCAGGTTTGCTAGGCATGTAGAGTCTAGTTCCAGGCTCAGGTTTGCTAGGCATGTCGTTCCAGGCTCAGGGTTGCTAGGAATGGCAAACACTCAAACGGAGTCTTCTGTGGCCTGACTCCTACCACACGCATTTGTTCTGAGTGTTTAAACCTGCACAGCTCTTCAGCTCACTTGTCACAGACAGTGGGATGTCTTCACAGCGGCTATTTTGACCTGAGGTGGTAAGGCAAGCACAGGTGTTGCTAAATAGCACAATTGGCCGTATTGATTTAACACCTGGGCCTGACATTTTGATATTCATATATTCCTTAATCGCAAAAGGGTTCTCCAATGTTCTTAGTTAGCCTTTTAAAATGATCAAATTGGCAAACAGAAGGTGCCTTTGGAACACTTGCTGAATGGCAGCTGATGGGCAATGCTGATGTTGCATTAAATATCACATTTCTTTCTACAACAGTCGAGAATCCTTCTGCAATTATGTAAGATCATGATGTAATCTGAAAACAGCTGCCCTGGTCAAAACAATGTAGCTGGTATTGTATAATGGACATTTCTAAGTGATGCTAGTCTTTTGACCGGTAGCGTATTTCTTATGTTGTGTCTTTCCCAAATTATAAATAGTAGGGTGTAAAATAAGACCAGTGACTGTTGTCCACTCTTCCTTAGAGTCACCAGATGAACTAAGTGAAGATGCGAAGGGTGGCGCTAAGGGTGGCACTACAACGCAGAATGCCCAAAACCAGACGACTTCAGCCCCCACCGTAACTGGTAAGGCTTGCTGTGAACTCTGTCCGTCTTGTTTACAACTGCTGCTAGTGTGATTTAAACTGTTTTGTAATCTGACTTGTATTAAAATGCCCCCCCCCCCCCCCCCCCCCCCCCCATATTTCTCTTGTGAAATCCCAAGATGGTCCGAGTGAGGATGCTGTGTTAACCACCGTACTGAATCAGCAAAACGGGACTACCTCTGCCCAAGATGAAACCACCATCACTGGTACTTGTTTGACTTATCAAATTGTCATTGGTATTAGAATATTTAAATGTTACTTTATTAATCTGGAATGTCAATCTTGATCAGATGTCAGATCTGGTGCTCTGCATTAGATTCTGCCTTATTTATTCTACTCTAGGTGTTGGTCATTTCTACCGCTTTTCCCCTCATAACTATGTGGTGTCTCAGACAGATACTAAGTACTTGTGATTAAATGAGCTATGAAGGTGCAGTTCACTCTGCCACTACTGGACAGTCTTGGCCTTTAAGAGCACTGGTATAGAAACTGAGCACTGTGGGCTAGTGTAGTTATGGTTACAGACCAGTGACTGTCCACCTCTCTGGCTTTTCTTTGTAGAGTCCCCAGGTGAACCAAGTGAAGATGCTGAGGGTGGCGCCAAGGGTGGTGCTAAGGGTGGCACTACAACGCAGAATGCCCAAAACCAGACGACTTCAGCCCCCACTGTAGGAACTGGTGAGGCTTGCTGTGTTGAACTGTCCATGTCGTTTACAACTGCAGTTAGTGGGATTTTAAGCTGGCTTTTGATATCAGACTTTGGTTTCAAATTGCATCCATTACCCCCCCCCCCCCCCCCCATGATTTCTCTTGTGAAATCCCAAGATGGTCCGAGTGAGGATGCTGTGTTAACCACCGTGCTGAATCAGCAAAATGGAACTACCTCTGCCCAAGATGAAACCACCATCACTGATCGCCAACTCTAAATGGAACTCCATGTTCTGCACTTCAGCTTTCTCCATCTTGAATTCAATAAAGAGCAGATTCTTATCCAACACTGTCTTTCCTTGTTTTTTAAGCGTAGTTATGATTCAGGTCCACTTTGTGGATATGACTAGCAGCCTCTTTACTGACTATTAACCTAAGAACTTCATAACCTCCTTGGAGGTGGTATTCATCGGGGGCCGGTGTATGTCTGTTAGCAAGATAACTCGACAATTGATGGATGGAATTTGAAATTGCCAGGGAAGGTCAGACATGACCAAGGAAGAAACGATTACATTTTTGGAGTGATCCGTAACACCGTCGGGATTCCAGAGCTGTTTATGTGTTTCGCTTAGTGTTGTAATGGCATGGTATGGCCACATGGTGAACTGAATAGTTTAGGTCAAAATGTATGACAACCTAGGAAGAACAATACAGGCGGAGGTCTGCGCTTAGTTCTGTAATGTGAACTTCATTTTTGGTTTGTTCAAATTGTCTAGATCCCCTCTATAGAAAATGGAATTTGTGGATGTTGACCTTGCTTAACAAGTTAATTTTCTTTAAACCCTGGCAGCCAAATCTGCTTGGTACGTTTGGATAGAACTTGGGTCATACTAGTGCTGAGCCCGTAGATGTGGCATTTCTTGTTCGTATAACTTGAGATTTGGCACTGCGCACACACACTTGCCATTAGGATGACACCCACCACATTTTTGAGGGCAGTCGGATGAGCGGTTCGAGAGTTATGCATGGAACAGTGACACAGACGTTCCTCGCATTAATAAATAGATTTGAAGGGATGTTTTTTTTGCAGTGTTTGAAAATGACTCCCTTCCTGAATAGTGTCTGTGCTTCAAGGACACCGTAAACAAAGACTATACTTGTAGATAACTAGTTACTCATCTTGTAGATAACTAGTTACTCCTAATCTTGTTTGGAGATGCGTTGGCCTGTGGATATAGGAGTTGCACTGTGCCCATGAGGAGATTAAATGTATTAGAGATGTGTAGAACTGTTGCATCACCCACATGTGTAGGGTTAAATTGTCTCCAGTATTTGTATGTCTTGTCTATAAATATGCTGCCGAGATGAAGTTCCAGTGGTAAAGTAGTGGCATTTCTAGAGTGCGTTTAGGATGCCCAAGGTCACCAAAAGGGGGGTCGGGGTCTGGCCAAGTGCCTCAGGCCTGTCTGGAACACACCGAGGGAGGGGGCACACTGTTCCATAGAGGGGGGGGGGGGCCGTACCCCAAGGGCCTTGTGCGTGGTGGGGGAATGGCAAGCTGATCCGTGTTGGAGGACGGCAGGGGTGGAGATCAGTCAGATGCAGGGCTGGAGGCAGGGGGTCAGGATTTGACTGATTAGCTTCGCCGATTAGCAAGGCACTTCCTCGTCGCCATTTTCCAGAAATACATCATGTCCGGTGCTGTTTTCCTCATGCTGATTGGTGGCTGTTCCACTCTCAGCTCATGCACGAGCTTAGTGTGGGCACGAGCTCTCCTTCTGTACCTTACGTCAATCAGTAACCTGGCACTTAATTGGCTAAATAAAACGGCACCGGAAACAAGCCCCTTGAAACGCCATGTTGAAGCCTGAAAAAATCGCTCAATTTTGGCAATTTTCACTAGCCTAGCATTCCCATTGAAATGAATGGGGGCGGGACTTGCTCACTTTCTCCAGTTCTTATAATACCTCCATGCTGGATGCAGGGCTGGAGGAGATCAGTAGGGTGCTCGTTGGGCTGTGACGGGCAAACTCTTCTGAAATCAAAAATCCTTCTAGAAACTTTTTTGAGGCTTGGTCCAAGGATCATGTACGTCAAGTTTCGTGAAGTTCGGAACAAATTAGTGACCTGTGAAGATTTACTTTTGCTTTCTATTAAATCCAATATGGCGGACGGTCAGTGTTTCCATCTTCTCGAACAACTTACACCGGTACTGACCGGATGTTTTAGAGTTGGAACGGTGTGGATATCTCAAAAGGCCTAAGTGCAGGAGCTAGCCAAAAAGAAGAATAAGATGAACAACGCATAGTTCACCTGTAAGTGTAATGTAGTTTAGTATAGTTAAGCATGGCTCTGGCCCTCACCTTGGTTGCCATGGTGATAATCCCTGTGCTTGTGTGTCATGTGTTTTCAGTGAGAGTGTGTGAGTCTGACAAGTCCACATCGAGTGTGTGAGTCTGACAAGTCCACTACATTGCCAAAAGAATTCGCTCACCTGCCTTGACTCACATATGGACTGTTCCACAAGGTTTAGGAGTGTGTTCATGGGATTTTTTTACCATTCTTACAGAAGCACATTTGTGAGGTCACACATTGATGTTGGACGAGGTGACTGACTCTCAGGATCCGCTCTAATTCATCCTAAAGATGTTCTATTGGGTTGAGGACTCTGTGCAGGCCAGTCAAGTTCATCCACATCAAACTCTGTCATCCATGCCTTTATGGATTTTGCTTTGTGCACTGATATCACACTTGATGTGGGGTTTACGGAGTTCAGATGTATTATCACACTTGATGTGGGGTTTACGGAGTTCAGATGTATTATCACACTTGATGTGGGGTTTACGGAGTTCAGATGTATTATCACACTTGATGTGGGG
>NC_085003.1:33981992-33984492 GCF_963854185.1 Sardina pilchardus
CCGTCCAGCTACACACACACACACACACACACACACACGTTAACCTCACCACCCAGTCCTCCATCACCCCGTCCAGCTGCACACACACACACACACACACACACACACACACACACACACACACACACACACACACACACACACACACGTTAACACCACCCAGTCCTCCATCACCCCGTCCAGCTGCACACACACACACACACACACACACACACATGTTAACCTCACCACCCAGTCCTCCATCACCCCGTCCAGCTGCACACACACACACACACACACACACATGTTAACCTCACCACCCAGTCCTCCATCACCCCGTCCAGCTACACACACACACACACACACACACACACACACACACACGTTAACCTCACCACCCAGTCCTCCATCACCCCGTCCAGCTGCACACACACACACACACACACACACACACACACACACACACACACACATGTTAACCTCACCACCCAGTCCTCCATCACCCCGTCCAGCTGCACACACACACACACACACACACACACACACACACACACACACACACACACACACACACGTTAACCTCACCACCCAGTCCTCCATCACCCCGTCCAGCTGCACACACACACACACACACACACACACACACACACACACACACACACACACACGTTAACCTCACCACCCAGTCCTCCATCACCCCGTCCAGCTGCACACACACACACACACACACACACACACACACACACACACACGTTAACCTCACCACCCAGTCCTCCATCACCCCGTCCAGCTACACACACACACACACACACACACACACGTTAACACCACCCAGTCCTCCATCACCCCGTCCAGCTACACACACACACACACACACACACACACACACACACACACACACACACACACACACACACACACGTTAACCTCACCACCCAGTCCTCCATCACCCCGTCCAGCTGCACACACACACACACACACACACACACACACACACACACGTTAACCTCACCACCCAGTCCTCCATCACCCCGTCCAGCTGCACACACACACACACACACACACACACACACACGTTAACCTCACCACCCAGTCCTCCATCACCCCGTCCAGCTACACACACACACACACACACACACACACACACACACGTTAACCTCACCACCCAGTCCTCCATCACCCCGTCCAGCTACACACACACACACACACACACACACACACACACACACACACACACACACACACACACACACGTTAACCTCACCACCCAGTCCTCCATCACCCCGTCCAGCTACACACACACACACACACACACACACACACACACGTTAACCTCACCACCCAGTCCTCCATCACCCCGTCCAGCTACACACACACACACACACACACACACACACACACGTTAACCTCACCACCCAGTCCTCCATCACCCCGTCCAGCTACACACACACACACACACACACACACACACACACACACACACACACACACACACATGTTAACCTCACCACCCAGTCCTCCATCACCCCGTCCAGCTACACACACACACACACACACACACACACACACACGTTAACCTCACCACCCAGTCCTCCATCACCCCGTCCAGCTACACACACACACACACACACACACGTTAACCTCACCACCCAGTCCTCCATCACCCCGTCCAGCTACACACACACACACACACACACACACACACACACACACACACACACACACACACACACACACACATGTTAACCTCACCACCCAGTCCTCCATCACCCCGTCCAGCTACACACACACACACACACACACACACACACACACACACACACGTTAACCTCACCACCCAGTCCTCCATCACCCCGTCCAGCTGCACACACACACACACACACACACACACACACACACACACACACACGTTAACCTCACCACCCAGTCCTCCATCACCCCGTCCAGCTGCACACACACACACACACACACACACACACATGTTAACACCACCCAGTCCTCCATCACCCCGTCCAGCTACACACACACACACACACACACACACACACACACACACACACATGTTAACACCACCCAGTCCTCCATCACCCCGTCCAGCTACACACACACACACACACACACACACACACACACATGTTAACACCACCCAGTCCTCCATCACCCCGTCCAGCTACACACACACACACACACACACACACACACACACACACATGTTAACACCACCCAGTCCTCCATCACCCCGTCCAGCTACACACACACACACACACACACACACACACACACACACACACACACACACATGTTAACACCACCCAGTCCTCCATCACCCCGTCCAGCTACACACACACACACACACACACACACACACACACACACACACACACGTTAACACCACCCAGTCCTCCATCACCCCGTCCAGCTACACACACACACACACACACACACACACACACACTCACACACACACACATGTTAACACCACCCAGTCCTCCATCACCCCGTCCAGCTACACACACACACA
>NC_085003.1:33989492-34006992 GCF_963854185.1 Sardina pilchardus
AGGGGGAGAAGGAGTGGGTGAGAGAGTGAGAAGGAGTGGGAGAGAGAGAGAGTGAGAGCAAGGAGAAGTAGATAGATAAACAGACAGACAGACAGGAGTAGAGAGAGTGGAGAAAGAGAGTAGAGTTTGTGAAGAGGCAGGAAAAGTGGAGAGAAAGAGAGAGTAGAGAGTGGAGTGTGTAGAGAGAGAGAGAGAGAGAGAGAGAGAGAGAGTGGAGTGTGTGGAGAGAGAGAGGGAGAGAGAGAGAGAGTGTGTGGAGAGGCGTGTTAAGAGAGGATGTGTGGTGGCTATATATGCTACAGATCCCAGAACGAGAACACACACACACACACACACACACACACACACACACACACCCCTACCACTACACCCCACAGCCACTTTGCAGAGAACTCCCAGTCTATTTCCCATGCTGAGAATAATATATTTGACTTAGTTCAATTAAAACAAGCAGTTCAGAATAAGACCTTACTCAGAGGAAAGGAAACAATTTGGTTTAATTATAATTTTACAAACAGCACTGGTGTAGTTTTGTCTTGATGAGGTTTAATTATAATATTACAAACAGCACTGGTGTAGTTTTGTCTTGATGAGGTTTAATTATAATATTACAAACAGCGCTGGTGTAGTTTTGTCCTGATGAGGTTTAATTATAATATTACAAACAGCGCTGGTGTAGTTTTGTCCTGATGAGGTTTAATTATAATATTACAAACAGCGCTGGTGTAGTTTTGTCCTGATGAGGTTTAATTATAATATTACAAACAGCACTGGTGTAGTTTTGTCTTGATGAGGTTTAATTATAATATTACAAACAGCGCTGGTGTAGTTTTGTCCTGATGAGGTTTCATGAAACCGTTTACTTCCAGCTGGGTGCTCCTACTCCTGAGAGTTGGGGGTTGGAGTTTAAAACCGTGTTAAACTCCAGACTAGCAACAGGGCAGTTGCCCCTAGAAGTTTGCTTCATGAGAGTCTTATGCTGCGTTTACATGTGGCCTGCTATTTTCATAGACAAACATTTCACCCTCTTCGTTTTCAAAAATAACATTTTGCACACTTGTGCAAAGTTTTCCGTTTTCAGAAAAGTTTTAGTTTACACTACCTGTGTATGTATGCCGTCAAGGGCACATATTAAATACCCGTGTGTGTGTAAACAGGGCCATATTAAATACCTGTGTGTGTGTAAACAGGGCCATATTAAATACCCGTGTGTGTGTAAACAGGGCCTTATTTAATACCTGTGTGTGTAAACAGGGCCATATTAAATACCCGTGTGTGTAAACGGGGCCATATTAAATACCCATGTGTGTGTGTAAACAGGGCCTTATTAACTCATTGAATGCCGCATTGTTTTTGGAAGCTATGTCCCAGAGTGCCGGCAAGCTAGATCATTTTTGACTATTTTTGTAGAGCCACAGCGTATTCTATGTTATAGAATTATGGACATATACTATGGCTCATTTGAAAGGTGAGACTCTGAGCTCTCAGTGGGTGAAAACCGTTTATCTCTACGTGTCACCATTCCTGAGAAATCCCAAGCTAAACAGTGGCTGGTTTTCATCAAAATCCCTGTTTTTCCTCTAGAAACGGAGATATACTGTAAGCCACTTTAAGACGGACGTAAATGTCCGGATTGTAGGATTTCATGAGTTTTCAATCGTCATCTACTTCAGTTCTCTTCATGATAGACTTCCAAAAATCACACATAAGGTGAGTTAGAGTGTCTAGTTTCGGAATTAAAAAAAAAGCGAAAAACGCAATATTGCGTTATTGGCACTCTACGCATGGGAGCTAAAAACGCAATATTACGTTGTTGGCACTCAATGAGTTAAAGCACTTTCCTGTGTAGTACAGTGTGTGAAGACTAATTTGGCAGGAAACCATAAATTATTTAATGCAAAGATTACAAACAAAAAGTTCTATTTAATAAAGTTTATTCCTGAAAAATATACAACATTCGCTTTTAAGTTGAAATCACTGACAAAGCCAAGTCTCTTTTTAAAAGCATTTTACCACTTCAGATGTTCTTTTGGAAATGGTGGTTGAAAATATAAATACAATTACGAACAACTAAATAAAACAAGAGGCGTAGATACAACATAACATGAATATGAAACAGTCAAAATGTAACATGAATATGAAACAGTCGAAACGTTAACAGTCAGCAGACAGAATAATCACACAAGAGTCCAGTTAGGTTTGTATTTATAAGAGATGAGGAAGGGGGCATGGCCGAGATGCCCTGTGGGTGTGTCTAGTCGTCATGGTGACACACAGTCACCGTGACAATAACATCAAAGCCAAATACACACACAGCGGGCAGGTGACTCAGGGGCCATGTTCTCCTCTATGAGCTCACATACAAGATTCAGTGACGCGCCATTTTGCTGAGTCAGCAAACTGGCTTCAATGGGGCCATTGGAAATACACATGACTTGTGTTACATGGTGTTCTTTGGAAAGAATACAAATTTATAACTGCAGTGAGAAGAGCAGCTGATGTGCCTACACCCACTGATGCTAGCGTTAGCATCGAGCACTCCACACCCACTGATGTTAGCGTTAGCATCGAGCACTCCACACCCACTGATGCTAGCGTTAGCATCGAGCACTCCACACCCACTGATGTTAGCGTTAGCTTCAAGCACTCCACACCCACTGATGTTAGCGTTAGCTTCAAGCACTCCACACCCACTGATGTTAGCGTTAGCATCGAGCACTCAGTTGTGTTATATTCCGGTCATCTTATCGAATGGCTGTCAGTGATGTTGGAGAAGCGACTCAACGAGCCGGCTAACATTTGTCCGCCAGGTTATCGTAAAGGTCATAATTTTTGCTGAAAACTCCATCAAAGTCTGATTCAAATGGCCTCTCATTGACAGTCTGAGAAAAGAGCTGGTCCCTACAAGGCAAGCAGAAGAGAGCGAGGAGTTAGAGGTGACAGGGCTGACAGACAGACAGACAGACAGACAGAAGAGAGACTCGTGGCCGTTACATGCAAACAAATTCCAGTCACTCCCCTTACCAAAAAAGTTAATTTTATTAAGTAGATTTCAGTGCAAGTGTAATTCCCCAATTTATTTTATTGGTAAAAAAGTAAAAAGTAGAGACCACACTAATAAACATGTTCTTGTGGTTTACTTTTTAAATTATTATTATTTTAACATTTCTTTGGACTAAATTGACCTCTAATTGTATATACTAGTATACTCGAAAGTATACTTTCTTTTGCACTGCAACCGTACTGCCGTACAACTGCACCGAACTATACTGTAAGTAAACTAGTGGAGAAACTAATTGTATACTCCTAGCCCACTTTTTAGTTCATGATAGTATACTTAAAGTGTTTTTAGATATAAAAGTAGAAACTTTCAGGTGCACTTAGATACACTACAAGTGAATTATAGGTGTACTGTTAGTTTACTAATAGTAAATGGTAAATGAACTGTGTTTACATACTGTAGCTCTTTACACTCTTTCAATCACTCAAAGCACATTACGATTACAAGTCAAGCCTCACATTCACCCATTGACACACACAATGGCCCAATCACAATGTCCGGACTCACGGACTCACGGACTTTGGTGCGCGTTCTAGCGAAATTCGTAAGGGCTTAGGGGGGCTGTCCCAATGTCGAATTACAACGGGCGTGAGGGTTTGAGTACACACTTACCGAGCCCTTTCCGTGAGTCTGCATCGGTGCAGACTTAACGTAAGGGAATTACCCACAGTTCAAAGTGGTGTGACATTTACCGCAGAGATCATAGAAAAATATGGAAATTAAGGTAAACAACAGCACGCACGACACACATGTGCATGGTGCAAACGTTAGCAACGTCTTTGTTAGTAAACATCGCCAAGGTACATGTGATCTCGTGAAGTGCTGTCCCAATCCAAAAATACCTATCTGAGCCCATGTGGCCTCACACACTCACTCTGAGATCAATTAAGTCTGTGAGTCCTTAGTCCTAGTCTTTAGGGCTGACATTGGGTTTGGGCCAATGTGTTTTGCTCAAGGACATTTCGACAGGGTCAAGAAGAGTTGGGCTCGAACCAGCAACCTTGCGGCAGCTGGACAACTCGACCTCCTGAGCCACTGCCGTGACCCACTTTTTAGTTCATGAAAGTAAAGTATATCCTCAGTAAACTATGTTTAATAATTGTTATACTGCAAGTATAAAAGGTTTCCATTCAGGTATTATTTTCATACGGGACTTTTAACTGTCATTTAAGTAATTTTAAAGTTCAATAATATAAACAATACAAGTGGACTACACAAACACTTAATCTGAATAAAGAACACGTTTTTTTTATCAATGTAAATGTTGAACCAAATACTGTATTGGATGCCAAAACATATAATGAACCCAAGTTAACCAGTTTTAACCAAAACACAGCCCATAAACTAAGGTAAGGGTCTGTTTCATTTGTAATCGCATTCAGTGCCAATTAAATTTCAATCTGATTAAAATTGTCATGTGACCAATACTCCAATTTGTATTGACTTTATATTATATTTAACTCCAAGAGTTTATCATGATTCTTGAACCAGCATAGGCTATGTCGTTATGGAATCCGATTTTTTAAAGTTCAGTATAGTCATAGCCCTAGAGAGAGAAGGCTCTAAGTATAGCATGTCATGTACACTTCCGTATTCTAACACTAATCCGATTGCTGTTTCAATCAGATTGTTCCGTATATAAGCACACTGACTGAGATGGAGCCGAAGCAAGAGTGTTCTGACTGAGGTAAGGGGCAGATGGGCTGTGCTAAACACAGACATTAGATTCAGGCGCTGCGAAGCCTGCTGTCTCTAGCTCACAGTGATCATTTCATACTTGTCCTTCAGGCTGTTATCATCCTCTTCCTCCTCCTCCTCTTCCTCCTGCTCCTCGTGAGGTTTCTCAGTGTGGGAGTGGTGCATCTTGATAAACAGGAAGTAGATGATGGCGCCGACCACACCCCCTCCCATTGGCCCTGCCACCGGGATCCACCACCAGTAATTTGCAGTGCTGAGGATGGGCACAACATAGCACAGCACAGCACAGCACATAGCACAGCACAGCACAGCACATAGCACAGCACAGCACAGCATAGCACAATACAGCACAGCATAGCACAGCACAACACAGCACAGCACAGTACAGCACAGCATAGCACAACACAACACATAGCACAGCACAGCATAGCACAATACAGCACAACATAGCACAACGCAACACATAGCACAGCACAGGACAGCAGAACATAGCAGAACACAAAACAGCACACAGCACAGCACAGCACAACATAGCACAACACAACGCATAGCATAGCACAACACAACATAGCACAATACAGCACAACACATAGCACAGCACAGCACAACACAACATAGCACAATACAGCACAGCACAACACATAGCACAGCACAGGACAGCACAACATAGCACAACACAAAACAGCACACAGAGCAGATGTCAGATGAGATGAGGAGATATTTTAAGCACAGCTGGAATTTTATTAAACATCTGTTTCACACTCACATCAGCATCTATACAATAACTCTATCTATCTATCTATCTATCTATCTATCTCCCTCCACGCCACCCATGCCCATCTCCCTTCACGCCACCCATGCCCATCTCCCTTCATGCCCACTCTCCTCTCACGCTGCCTTTGCCATGCTCGTGTAATGCTCGTGCCAGCTGTCCCTTGGCTGTAAACATGGTGAGCATGATATTATATAACAGCACATGATCAATCAGTGGTGGAGCAACAGAAGTAGAAATACAATAATCCTCCATGCTGATCTGCCAATGCACTGGACACACACACACACACACACACACACACACACACACACACACAGACACACACACAGACACACACACACACACACATACACACACACACACACACACACACACACACACACACACACACACACAAGCCTGCATGCTGATCCTGCCAACTCTGGACGTGCCCTGTATCCGGTGCAGGGATGTTGATGTTTGTGCTCTTCATGCTAACAGTACAGGCTACTATACTGTTGATGTTTGTGTTCTTAATGCTAACAAGGCTACTATACTGTTGATGTTTGTGTTCTTCATGCTAACAAGGCTACTATACTGTTGATGTTTGTGTTCCTCATGCTAACAGTAGGCTACTATACTGTTGATGTTTGTGTTCTTCATGTTAACAGTAGGCTACTATACTGTTGATGTTTGTGTTCTTCATGCTAACAAGGCTACTATACTGTTGATGTTTGTGTTCTTCATGTTAACAGTAGGCTACTATACTGTTGATGTTTGTGTTCCTCATGCTAACAGTAGGCTACTATACTGTTGATGTTTGTGTTCTTCATGCTAACAGTAGGCTACTAATTCGGTTGCTACAGAAATGTGACATCACACTTACACACTCGATAGACCTCTGAAGTTAGCCTACAAAAAGGATCCAAAGCTTCCATCTTTGCCCATATAAGGATATCCGGGAGTTAATTGAAGCTAGCTGTCTATTGGCAAGTTGCATTGTAAGTTAGCTCTGGGGTAGCAAAGATCAAGGTGTGCCGTCTTCACCTACCGAAGATCACAGTATCCACTAGACGGCAGTGGACAAAACTGTGTAGCAAAAAACGTCTGCATTTACAAAGTCATCAAATCCCCATGAGAGTTTAACAGGTGCGATAATTGAAAATCCCCATGTTATTTTCCCATAAAAAAATCTCAAGATACCGGATCTCCTTATTTGGACAAAGATGACGGCATTTTTGTAGGCAAACTTCAGAGGTCTATTGTCATGAATGGCTATGTGTTCTCCTGGCTGCTTACTCCATACCCCATACAGTTACCTAAACATCACCTCCATATCCCATACTGTTACCTAACCATCACCTCCATATCCCATACTGTTACCTAAACATCACCTCCATATCTCATACTGTTACCTAAACATCACCTCCATATCCCATACTGTTACCTAAACATCACCTCCATACTCCATACTCCATACTGTTACCTAAACACCTCCATACCCCATACTGTTACCTAAACACCTCCATACTCCATACTGTTACCTAAACACCTCCATACCCCATACTGTTACCTAAACATCACCTCCATACCCCATACTGTTACCTAAACATCACCTCCATATTCCATACTGTTACCTAAACACCTCCATACCCCATACTGTTACCTAAACACCACCTCCCTACTCCATACTGTTACCTAAACACCTCCATACCCCATACTGTTACCTAAACATCACCTCCATAGTCCATACTGTTACCTAAACACCTCCATATCCCATACTGTTACCTAAACATCACCTCCATATCCCATACTGTTACCTAAACATCACCTCCATACTCCATACTGTTACCTAAACACCTCCATATCCCATACTGTTACCTAAACATCACCTCCATACGCCATACTATTACCTAAACATCACCTCCATATCCCATACTGTTACCTAAACATCACCTCCATACTCCACACTGTTACCTAAACACCTCCATACCCCATACCGTTAGCTAAACATCACCTCCATATCCCATACTGTTACCTAAACACCTCCATATCCCATACTGTTACCTAAACATCACCTCCATATCCCATACTGTTACCTAAACATCACCTCCATATCCCATACTGTTACCTAAACATCACCTCCATACTCCATACTGTTACCTAAACACCACCATACCTCGTACTGTTACCTAAACGCCTCCATACCCCATACTGTTACCTAAACATCACCTCCATACTCCATACTGTTACTTAAACATCACCTCCATATCCCATACTGTTACCTAAACATCACCTCCATATCCCATACTGTTACCTAAACATCACCTCCATACTCCACACTGTTACCTAAACACCTCCATATCCCATACTGTTACCTAAACATCACCTCCATACTCCATACTGTTACCTAAACATCACCTCCATATCCCATACTGTTACCTAAACATCACCTCCATACCCCATTGGTTACCTAAACACCTCCATACCCCATACTGTTACCTAAACATCACCTCCATACTCCATACTGTTACCTAAACACCTCCATACCCCATACTGTTACCTAAACACCTCCATACTCCATACTGTTACCTAAACATCACCTCCATATCCCATACTGTTACCTAAACACCCCCATATCCCATACTGTTACCTAAACATCATCTCCATACTCCATACTGTTACCTAAACACCTCCATATCCCATACTGTTACCTAAACACCTCCATATCCCATACTGTTACCTAACCATCACCTCCATATCCCATACTGTTACCTAAACATCACCTCCATACTCCATACTGTTACCTAAACATCACCTCCATATCCCATACTGTTACCTAAACATCACCTCCATATCCCATACTGTTACCTAAACATCACCTCCATACTCCATACTGTTACCTAAACACCTCCACACCCCACACTGTGCTACCGGAACAGCTCCATACTCCATACTACCTGAACACCTCCACACCCCACACTGTTACCTAAACATCTCCATACCCCGTACTACCTGAACAGCTCCCAGCCCTGTGGTGTGTTACCTGAACACCTCCCAGCCCCAGCCGGTGAGGAAGGTGAAGAGGCGTGGGCCCAGGTCGCGGGCGGGGTTGATGGGGTAGCCGCAGTTGAGGCCCATGGACACGCTGATGGCCAGCAGCGCCAGGCCCACCGCCAGAGGCTCCACCCCCCGCGGAGCCCCGAGGTTCTTCCCGTCCGTGATCGCCAAGATGCACAGCACCAGCATGCCCGTCCCCACCACCTACACACACACACACACACACACACACACACACACAGAAAACACACAGTCAGATAGAGATCAACACCAGCATGCCCGTCCCCACCACCTACACACACACACACACACACACACACACACACACACACACAGAAAACACACACAGTCAGATAGAGATCAACACCAGCATGCCCGTCCCCACCACCTACACACACACACACAGAAAACACACAGTCAGATAGAGATCAACACCAGCATGCCCGTCCCCACCACCTACACACACACACACACACACACACAGAAAACACACAGTCAGATAGAGATCAACACCAGCATGCCCGTCCCCACCCCCTACACACATACACACACACACACACACACACACACACACACAGAAAACACACAGTCAGATAGAGATCAACACCAGCATGCCCGTCCCCACCACCTACACACACACACACACACACACACACACACACACACAGAAAACACACAGTCAGATAGAGATCAACACCAGCATGCCCGTCCCCACCACCTACACACACACACACACACACACACAGAAAACACACAGTCAGATAGAGATCAACACCAGCATGCCCGTCCCCACCACCTACACACACACACACACACACACACAGAAAACACACAGTCAGATAGAGATCAACACCAGCATGCCCGTCCCCACCCCCTACACACATACACACACACACACACACACACACACACACACAGAAAACACACAGTCAGATAGAGATCAGCACCAGCATGCCCGTCCCCACCACCTACACACACACACACACACACACACACACAGAAAACACACAGTCAGATAGAGATCAACACCAGCATGCCTGTCCCCACCACCTACACACACACACACAAACACACACACACACACACACACACAGAAAACACACAGTCAGATAGAGATCAACACCAGCATGCCCGTCCCCACCACCTACACACACACACACACACACACACACACACACAGAAAACACACAGTCAGATAGAGATCAACACCAGCATGCCTGTCCCCACCACCTACACACACACACACACACACACACACACACACACACACACACACACAGAAAACACACAGTCAAATAGAGATCAACACCAGCATGCCCGTCCCCACCACCTACACACACACACACACACACACACACACACACACACACAGAAAATACACAGTCAGATAGAGATCAACACCAGCATGTCTGTCCCCACCACCTACACACACACACACACAGAAAACACACAGTCAGATAGAGATCAACACCAGCATGCCCGTCCCCACCACCTACACACACACACACACACACACACACACACACACACACACACACACACACACACACACACACACACACACACATACACACACACACACACACACACAGAGAAAACACACAGTCAGATAGAGATCAACACCAGCATGCCCGTCCCCACCCCCTACACACATACACACACACACACACACACGTAAACACAAACACTCTCTCAAATACCAAAACAAACAATGAAACACAGACTCAAACAGCACTCAATAGTAATGCACACCTCCACACACACACACACACACACACACACACACACACACAACTGATGGGACAAGTGATTAACATTATATAACAGACTTTAACACTAACACATAGACACCACTGGTCCACTGTCCATAGATGTGCTCATTCCCACATACTGTAAGTATACAAATAAAAAGATTATTCTGGCCAACCACAGGGGGGCAGCATACTGATGGGGCTGATGCTCCTCAGGACTGAGCTGAGTCCTTTTGAGGAGAGTCCTTTTGAGCTGAGTCCTTTTGACCGAGCTGAGTCCTTTTGACCGAGCTGAGTCCTTTTGAGGAGAGTCCTTTTGAGCTGAGTCCTTTTGACCGAGCTGAGTCCTTTTGACCGAGCTGAGTCCTTTTGAGCTGAGTCCTTTTGAGCTGAGTCCTTTGGAGCGGAGTCCTTTTGAGGAGAGTCCTTTTGAGCTGAGTCCTTTGGACCGAGCTGAGTCCTTTTGACCGAGCTGAGTCCTTTTGAGCTGAGTCCTTTGGACCGAGCTGAGTCCTTTTGACCGAGCTGAGTCCTTTTGAGGAGAGTCCTTTTGAGCTGAGTCCTTTGGACCGAGCTGAGTCCTTTTGAGCTGAGTCCTTTTGAGGAGAGTCCTTTTGAGGCTGATGCTCCTCAGGGCTACCCTGGGAGTTCTTCTGAGAGGACAATTTGAGTTTGCTCAGCGATTCACTCTGGGAGTCAGTAATGATGCTCATCACCCATGTCTTTGGAGCCAACCTGCACCAATCACATCGCTGTATCTGATATAGGCCGGCCACAGGCGAGTTGCACCAATCACATCGCTGTATCTGATATCGGCCGACCACAGGCGAGCTGCACCAATCACATCGCTGTATCTGATATAGGCCGGCCACAGGCGAGCTGCACCAATCACATCGCTGTATCTGATATAGGCCGGCCACTGGCGAGCTAAACAGATGACAACAGCACTCTAACCTCGAGCTCCGGAATCAGTCAGGAAACATTGGTCCTAGTGTGCAGTGTTGTGCATGCAGTGATGTTTTCAAATGCATGCTTGGTGCCGCCCCTCGAGTTGGGCCATTTTCATTACTGATAGCCAGACCCTAAATCTTTCTAGATGTGGCTCTGGATCTCCAGGCTACCTCAGGACTAAGCTGAGTCCTTTTGAGGCTGATGGTCGTCAGGGCTAAGCTGAGTCCTTTTGAGGCTGATGGTCGTCAGGACTAGGCTGAGTCCTTTTGAGGCTGATGGTCGTCAGGACTAGGCTGAGTCCTTTTGAGGCTGATGGTCATCAGGGCTGACGCGTGTCCTTTTGAGTTGAGTCCTTTTGGGGCTGAATCTCTTCCCCTAATGGCAGCATGGGGAACTGGGACGATCGATACGCATTAGTCCCACTTAACCACGACCCATCTGAACCCCTCAAACGTGTGTGTGTGTGTGTGTGTGTGTGTGTGTGTGTGTGTGTGAGGGGAGGTAGATACGCATTAGTCCCACTTAACCACGACCAGCCCATCTGAACCCCTCAAACGGACCCATTTAGACGCCCTGTTCTACTGACCCCTTTACGCTTTTGGGCCAAAATCCTCCCACATCAATGCAGGTTATTTGTGTGTGTGTGTGTGTGTGTGTGTGTGTGTGTGTGGTTATTTGGGTCGGTCTTATATAACTCCACATGTAGGCACATCAAAGAGGAAACAGGGAAGCGAATAGAGGAGGTTGTTGGATTCTCTAGTGTTGTGTTGTGTGTGTGTGTGTGTGTGTGTGTGATTCTCTAGTGTAGTGTTGTGTGTGTGTGTGTGTGTGTGTGTGATTCTCTAGTGTAGTGTTGTGTGTGTGTGTGATTCTCTAGTGTAGTGTTGTGTGTGTGTGAGAGATAGATAGATAGATAGATGGATGGATAGATAGTAGGGATGCAACGGTACAGTTTTGCCACGGTTCGGTTTGTATCACGGTTTTTGGGCCACGGTAACGGTTCGGTTTCAATATATCAATATTATCTTGGCTCTAGCATACAGGAGGCTATATTTGCCTTTTCTATTTCAAATCAACAATGTGCTTCTACTTACACTTGCAGAGAAAATATTAAATGCATAGCCTGACACAGATGAAGCAGAATCACAAAAATGTATTAAAAGAAAAGAACACCATCATTGCCTTCTGTCATAAACAGGCAATGTTATCCATAGTGCAGTGCAGCATAAAGTAATGTGTAGTTATTTATTTAATAAACTCACTGTTCTTCACACATTTAAAGAAAATACTTAACTGTTGTACACCCTCAAAAAAGTAGTGAACAATTCTGAAAATCTTCTCAAAATAATTGGTGAGGTAGTATTATGTGTACTAGTTTCAAATGGATATTTGATTTGGGAGTGCCTGCCCTGTCCTCTTTTATGAACGTAAAAAATGTAAACATAGACAAAAGTGCAGTGCAGCATTAAAAATATTAGAACAATGAAATGAACATTATTGCAACCTGTTGTCGGGGGGGGGGGGGGGCGCAACATTCCGAGAAGAAAGTGGCAAATTTGCCACTTCACAAAGTGTCTGTTTCCCCTGTGTCTCCTGTCGTGTGTGTGTGTGTGCTTGTGTGTGCGAGAGAGTTGTGTGATTGACGAGTGGACGAGCGATTGACTGATTTAGCAGTGAGTTTATTGTTTTTCGAGTGGACACCTCCCGCTGCCCGTAGCCTAGCATGTACAACGTCAGGAAAATAAATGACCCGAGTTTGGAATGACATGTCAGCTTCCCCATCTCCTATAACCTCCCATCCCTACAATATTTTCCAGTAAACTATCAAAAAGAGAATACACTCAGCTGTGTCGGCGTCACGCTTTCTTAGGCTACTCTAGCGAGCAATCAACGCAGGGCAGAAACCACCGATTACACTGTTACACACAGACTTTATAATGTGGCAAATTTTCGACCTTCTAAAGTGGCAAATTTGCGTCTTTACAAAGTATATATACGTGGCCCTAATACGCCGTCGTATTCGTTATGTCTTTGGGAATTATAGGAATATTGTTGTCGAAAGGCTGCAGCAATGGATGATTGGGTTTTCGGTGGCAAACTAACTCTCCGTGCTGCTCCACTTAAGGTTACAGCCGGGTGATGAAGGCGCAAGTGGGCCGACATGTTGGATGTGTTACCTTTATTAGGTGATCGTTGTGAAGCAGTGCTTGCAATGCACACTGTGCTTTGTTTACTGACGGTCTTCTTGCCTTGTTCGTGGGCTACTTCAGATGTCGCCATGATCATGCAGCCGCTGGTAAAGTTTGTTTCTTCTCACATGACTCCTTCATTTGCATTTCAACGCGCTTATTGGCTCTTGGGAAATTCAGTAAAATTCTGATTGGTTGTTGCAAGGTTGACGAGAGGCAAGCTGAACAGTCAGAGAAAACGCATCCCCCGGGTCCTAAGCACTCCTCACTATCGCTCCCAGGCTACGCGCGCGCAATAACCTTGTATTAAATAAAAAGTTTAATGTCGCGTATACCGAAATATTGCGGTTTAGGTGAGTCTATTGAACCGAACAGGCCAAACCGAACGGTTCAATAAATTATTGAAAACCGTTGCATCCCTAATAGATAGATAGATACTGTAGATAGATAGATAGATAGATAGATAGATAGATAGAGCCCTACTGAATGCCTAGATCTGGTCAGGCCTGATGCCCTGCTGAATGCCTAGATCTGGTCAGGCCTTTGGTGTCAGACAGAGTGCTGTGCCATGGGGTGCCCTACAACACATGCTCTACACACAGGAGCAACATACAGTACAGTATTGGCACATACTACTTCATGGAGGAAGTTCTGATTTGTGGTATGATGTAATGTCCTGTCACCTGATCGATGATGCCGTTGAGGATGGACAGGTGTCGTCCTGGGTACGAGGCGAAGATGTGCGCCGTGGCGTTGATGCCCGTCACCGACAGGATGCCACTCGTGAAGTCCATGAAGGCATCTGGAGACCACAGATGGAGTTTAGTGTGCTGGTGTGGGTGTGTGGGTGTGTGGGAGTTAAGTGTGTGTGTGTGTGTGGGTTTAGTGTGTGTAGCTGAGCCTATATGTGTGTGTGTGTGTGGGTTTAGTGTGTGTAGCTGAGCCTATGTGTGTGTGTGTGTGTGTGTGTGTGTGTGTGTGTGGGTTTAGTGTGTGCAGCTGAGCCTATGTATGTGTGTGTGTGTGTGTGTGTGTGTGTGGGTTTAGTGTGTGTAGCTGAGCCTATGTGTGTGTGTGTGTGTGTGTGTGTGTGTGTGTGTGTGTGTGTGTGTGTGGGTTTAGTGTGTGTAGCTGAGCCTATGTGTGTGTGTGTGTGTGTGTGTGTGTGTGTGTAGCTGAGTCTATGTGTGTGTGTGTGTGTGTGTACAGCGGAGAGAGAGAGCATCCACTGAAAGGTTCTCTGAACAGCCCTGTCTGCTTTTCTCATTCACATTTAGGGACCGCACAGCCTACTGCTGTGTGTGTGTGTGTGTGTGTGTGTGTGTGTGTATGTGTGTATGTCTGGGTCAAGTGTGTGTTGCTGAGCTGATGTGTGTGTGTGTGTGTGTATGTCTGTGTTGGGTGTGTTTGTGTGTGTGTGTATGTGTGTATGTGTGTGTGTGTGTGTGTGTATGTTTATGTCTGGGTCGAGTGTGTGTTGCTGTGCTAATGTGTGTGTATGTATGTCTGTGTGTGTGTGTGTGTGTGTGTGTGTGTGTGTGTGTGTGTTTATCTGGGTTGAGAGTGTGTTTCTGAGTGACTCTAGCAGTGCCCTGCAGGTACCATTAGCTCAGTGTGTGTGTGTGTGTGTGTGTGTGTGTGTGTGTGTGTGTGTGTGTGTGTGTGTGTGTGTGTGTGTGCCCTGCAGGTATAAGCTCAATGTGACGTGAAAACTCGATACTCTCCGTCTGGGGTGAACCTCTTTGCTTCTGACCACTGTGACAAACAGTTGACACACACACACACACACACACACACACACACACACAGCAAATCTAAGTGGACATTCTGTCACAATGCTGCCAGTGGCACATCAGAGTGACATCACTTCCACCCACCGTAGTAGAGGCCGAAGACTGCGGCAGCGCCAGTGAAGGCTCCGATGAACTGGGCCAGAACACACACACACACACACACACACACACACACACACATCACTTCCACCCACCGTAGTAGAGGCCGAAGACTGCGGCAGCGCCAGCGAAGGCTCCGATGAACTGGGCCAGAACGTAGACAGGGAACTTATAGAACTTCAGCTTACCCAGCAGAACCATCGCCAAGGAAACCGCTGGATTTAAATGGCCTCCTACCAGAGATCAGGAGAGGAGGAGAGGAGGAGAGGAGTAGAGAAGGAGAGAGGAGGAGGAGAGAGGAGAGAGGAGGAGAGATGAGGAGAGGAGGAGAGAAGAGGAGAGAGGAGTAGAGAGGAGTAGAGAAGGAGAGAGGAGGAGGAGAGAGAGGAGAGGGGAGGAGGAGAGATGAGGAGAGGAGGAGAGAGGAGTAGAGAAGGAGAGAGGAGGAGAGAGGAGAGATGAGGAGAGGAGGAGAGAAGAAGAGGAAAAGAGGGATAATGAGGAGGAGAGGAGAGGTGTGGAGCAGAGAAGATGAGAGGAGGAGAGAGAGGAGAGGTGAGGAGGAGAGGTAAGGAGGAGAGAGGAGAAGAGAGGAGAGATGAGGAGAGGAGGAGAGGGGAGGAGGAGAGGTAAGGAGGAGAGAGAGGAGAGGGGAGGAGGAGAGAGAGGAGAGGGGAGGAGGAGAGAGAGGAGGAGGGAGAGGAGAGGGGAGGAGGAGAGAGGGGAGAGGGGAGGAGGAGAGGTAAGGAGGAGAGAGAGGAGAAAGTGGATGAGAAAAGAAGCAGCTCTTGATCACAACAGTCTGTACAGTCACATGTCATGAGGTCATTTCCTCCAACCAATAGGAGCTCAAGCTGGTGACATACAGTATGGACTTCCTGAGCAATGTGTTGAGTACGGTTGCCAGGCAACACTACCTTTAAGGATACAATTCCAGACCTCTGCCATTGTAATATCACATTATTGTAGCTGTGTGTGTGTGTGTGTGTGTGTGTGTGTGTGTGTGTGTGTGTGTGTGTGTGTGTGTGTGTGTCTGTGTGTGTGTGTGAGAGAGAGAGAGAGAGAGAGAGAGAGAGTCAATCAATGTAGCTCACAGGACTGTGTTCAGTGCCTAAGGCAATATCTGACCTCTGCCAGACTACTACAGCTACAGATAAGCTCTGACTAATCAATCACACACACACACACACACACACACATATGCATGCATGCATAGTATATACATACACTCAAAAACACACATAAACCATAACCACACAGAAACCACACACACACACACACACACACATACACACACAAGAGTCTGGAGTCTGAAAACAAACACGTGGGTCTACTCGAGCCCAATCACAATTTACTGTGTAAATGAAGAAGTTTTTGTTAGTTACCCTACCGATGAGGACATGAGGACACAAATAAAAGATTCTTTCTGTTAGAAAACAGGGTAACACTTTACTTGACGGGTTCGTTCATAACACATTCATAACAGCTGTCATGAACTGCACATGAAGCAGTTACATGAAACATGACTCAACATTCATACCAACACTTTCATGAATGTGGAAGACAAAACGTCAAAAACTTGTCAAAATAAAAGTCCAACAATCGCAAAGCAGCATTGCTGTCTTTTTTTGTTTTAGCCAACCTGATCATGTCACATCTTAGTCAACGGGGAAGTCCAGTGTCCAGGAGAATTTAGTTTTTTGTTTGTCTGCTTGTTTATTTTATGATAGTAACCTCTGAAGAACGCATAATTGTCTACACTAATGACTGTATATATAGATATATAAAACAGGAATGTCCAACCATTCAGAGGTCCACAGATAGTCAGTAGTTCACTTCCCAGTATGATGAATACTTCACAACTCGTATAGTAAAGTGACATTTGAAGTAGACTTCATAAAATATTCATGAGATGTTTACAAAAGCTGGAGAGGATTCATAATACGGATTACTAGATGGTTGGACTTTTATTTTGACAAGTTTTCGTCGTTTTGTCCTCCACATTCATGAAAGTGTTGGTATGAATGTTGAGTCATGTTTCATGAATCAGTCATGAATGCTTCATGTGCAGTTCATGACAGCTGTTATGAATGTGTTATGAATGAACCCGTCAAGTAAAGTGTTACCGAAAATAGTTGTATTTC
>NC_085003.1:34014492-34019492 GCF_963854185.1 Sardina pilchardus
TGTATATACATCGGGGCTCTATACATCAGGGCTCTATATATACATCAGGGCTCTATACTGTATATACATCAGGGCTCTATATATACATCAAGGCTCTATATATACATCAGGGCTCTATATATACATCAGGGCTCTATATATACATCAGGACTCTACATATACATCAGGGCTCTATACATCAGGGCTCTATATATACATCAGGGCTCTATACATCAGGGCTCTATATATACATCAGGGCTCTATATATACATCAGGGCTCTATACTGTATATACATCAGGGCTCTATATACATCAGGGCTCTATATATACATCAGGGCTCTATATACATCAGGGCTCTATATATACATCAGGGCTCTATATATACATCAGGGCTCTATACTGTATATACATCAGGACTCTATATATACATCAGGGCTCTATATATACATCAGGGCTCTATACTGTATATACATCAGGGCTCTATATATACATCAGGGCTCTATACTGTATATACATCAGGACTCTATATATACATCAGGGCTCTATATATACATCAGGACTCTATATATACATCAAGGCTCTATACTGTATATACATCAGGGCTCTATACATCAGGGCTCTATATATACATCAGGGCTCTATATATACATCAGGGCTCTATACTGTATATACATCAGGGCTCTATACTGTATATACATCAGGACTCTATATATACATCAGGGCTCTATACTGTATATACATCAGGGCTCTATATATACATCAAGGCTCTATACTGTATATACATCAGGGCTCTATGCTGTATATACATCAGGGCTCTACATATACATCAGGGCTCTATGCTGTATATACATCAGGGCTCTACATATACATCAGGGCTCTATACTGTATATACATCAGGGCTCTACATATACATCAGGGCTCTATACATCAGGGCTCTATATATACATCAGGGCTCTATACTGTATATACATCAGGGCTCTATATATACACCAGGGCTCTATGCTGTATATACATCAGGACTCTATATATACATCAGGGCTCTATATATACATCAGGGCTCTATACTGTATATACATCAGGGCTCTATACTGTATATACATCAGGACTCTATATATACATCAGGGCTCTGTATATACATCAGGGCTCTATACTGTATATACATCAGGGCTCTATATATACATCAGGGCTCTATACTGTATATACATCAGGGCTCTATATATACATCAGGGCTCTGTATATACATCAGGGCTCTATATATACATCAGGACTCTATACATCAGGGCTCTATATATACATCAGGGCTCTATATATACATCAGGGCTCTATATATACATCAAGGCTCTATACTGTATATACATCAGGGCTCTATATATACATCAGGGCTCTATACTGTATATACATCAGGGCTCTATATATACATCAGGGCTCTATATATACATCAGGACTCTATACATCAGGGCTCTATATATACATCAGGGCTCTATACTGTATATACATCAGGGCTCTATATATACATCAAGGCTCTATACTGTATACAGGGCTCTATGCTGTATATACATCAGGGCTCTACATATACATCAGGGCTCTATATACATCAGGACTCTATGTAAACATCAGGACTCTATATGAGCCCACCTCTATACACTCACCTGTCTCTCCAGTGAGATCTTGTCACACTCCAGGTCCTGTCTTGCTGCCTTCTCCTGCAGGAGCTCAGCTCTCGCCTGCTCCATCTGACACACACACACACACACACACACACACACACACACACACACACACACACACTAAGTAATCTGTATGTTTGTCCAACTGCCTGTAAAAGACAACAGAAATTATTTGAGATTTGAGAAGTTGCTGAGGTCATGCGTGTGGAAGTTGCTGAGGTCATGCGTGTGGAAGTTGCTGAGGTCATGCGTGTGGAAGTTGCCGAGGTCATGAGTGTGGAAGTTGCCGAGGTCATGAGTGTGGAAGTTGCTGAGGTCATGAGTGTGGAAGTTGCTGAGGTCATGAGTGTGGAGATCTGATGAAAGGTTCCTCTCTGAGTGGACTGACTCTGCCAGCCTGGTGGACTTGTGGTTCCTGAACTATCCTGTTTAGGTTCCGAAGTCTGATGGACACAATAGTTCCTGAACTGTTCCGTTTAGATGATCGATATTGTTCCGTGTAGGTGACCTATATTACACAGCTCTGGGTGTTTGAGAAGGATCATTATCACTGGTTTGCTAAATTAGACTCTGGTAGAGTCTATCTGCTAAAAACAGACTTATATCTGTTAATTATTCCACCTTAAGTCTTTTATCTTTTCTTGTCAATTATTCTTTATTTCTATATTATTCTACCTTGATTTATGCTTTCTTTTTATGTTTTATTATGATCTTTTTTTAATTACTCATCTATGTTTTTATCTGCTATTCCTGTTTGGTTGTGTTTATGTAAAGCACATTCAATGCGCTATATAAACGACCTGGACTGGTCTATACTGCTCCGTTTAGCTGGCCCATATAGTGGAGAGCCTGGAGCACACACAGACAGACAACTGAATTAGTGCTTCAATTACTGCCCATTAATGCCCCTCCACACACACACACACACACAGAGAGAGATTTTCTGGCCATTAACTCCTGGCCTGATTGGACTGATTTTTGATATCTGAAAGGAGGGCAGTGTGACAGTTCATTAGCCAGCCTTTGTCTCGTAACGCGCGCACACTCTCACACACACACACACACACACACACACACACACACACACACACAGACACACACATATTTTCAAAGGGTCGGAATAGTGGAACATGCAGCTAAACCCAATCACTTCTTAAGCTCCCAAACACAAATACACACACACACACACACACACACACACACACACACACACACACACACACACACGCACGCACACACACACACTCAAAAGCAACCTTAAATGTTGTTTGTCTTTCTAATGTCATATTTTCACTTTCACGTCATGCACTTCCCAATCTGCTAGACTGGGTATTCAGTGTGTCATGGTCTGCAGTCAAGTCAAGTCAACTCAAGTTTATTTATATAGCGCATTTCATAAACAGAGGTCATTCAATGTGCTTTACATAAACAAAAAACAAACAGTAATGCAGTAAATACTGTGAGTGAGTGGGCTAGCAGGCTACTCTGTGTGGTGCTGCTAGTTGACATCTTATGATCATGTATGAGCACTAGCTGCTTGATTCGGTTTAATATCTTTTCACTGTTTACATAATGAATGACAGTATGGCACAGCGTTCACTTTCTGCACGTAGAAACACTGATGTGACTTAACCTGCTGAACACATAGACCTGCTGAACACATAGACCTGTTGTAGGGGTTTAGACCTGCTGAACACATAGACCTGCTGTAGGAGTTTAGACCTGCTGAACACATAGACCTGCTGTAGGGGTTTAGACCTGCTGTAGGGGTTTAGACCTGCTGTAGGGGTTTAGACCTGCTGTAGGGGTTTAGACCTGCTGAACACATAGACCTGCTGTAGGGGTTTAGACCTGCTGTAGGGGTTTAGACCTGCTGTAGGGGTTTAGACCTGCTGAACACATAGACCTGCTGTAGGGGTTTAGACCTGCTGAACACATAGACCTGCTGTAGGGGTTTAGACCTGCTGAACACATAGACCTGCTGTAGGGGTTTAGACCTGCTGTAGGAGTTTAGACCTGCTGCAGGGATTTAGACCTGCTGTAGGGGTTTAGACCTGCTGTAGGAGTTTAGACCTGCTGAACACATAGACCTGCTGTAGGGGTTTAGACCTGCTGAACACATAGACCTACTGTAGGGGTTTAGACCTGCTGTAGGAGTTTAGACCTGCTGAACACATAGACCTGCTGTAGGGGTTTAGACCTGCTGTAGGAGTTTAAACCTGCTGAACACATAGACCTGCTGTAGGGGTTTAGACCTGCTGAACACATAGACCTGCTGTAGGGGTTTAGACCTGCTGAACACATAGACCTGCTGTAGGGGTTTAGACCTGCTGAACACATAGACCTGCTGTAGGGGTTTAGAATGTAGATATTCCAGCTCCAGGATGTTGACCAGGGGTGTGTTTGTTTATGTTTAACTGTATAACAGACACAGTTGTTCGTTTGCTCTTGACTGCAAACAGTCTGAAGAGGCTGTTCTCTGCATGCACACTGACTCTGGATGAAGTGCTACTGTTTGTGACGTTAGAGTTGAGGCACTAGTGGCCAGTATTGAGGTATTAATGGTCAGTGTTGGGGTATTAGAGGCTAGTGTTGGGGTATTAGAGGCTAGTGTTGGGGTAGTAGAGGCTAGTGTTGGGGTAGTAGAGGTCAGTGTTGGGGTAGAGGCTAGTATTGGGGTAGTAGAGGGTTGTGTTGGGGTAGTAGAGGTCAGTGTTGGGGTAGTAGAGGCTAGTATTGGGGTATTAGAGGCTAGTGTTGGGGTAGTAGACGCTAGTGTTGGAGTATTAGAGGCTAGTGTTGGGTTAGTAGAGGCTAGTGTTGGGGTATTAGAGGCTAGTGTTGGGGTGGTAGAGGACAGTGTTGGGGTAGTAGAGGCTAGTATTGGGGTATTAGAGGCTAGTGTTGGGGTAGTAGAGGCTAGTGTTGGGGTATTAGAGGCTAGTGTTGGGGTGGTAGAGGCTAGTCTTGGGTGGTAAAGCCTAGTGTTGGGGTATTAGAGGCTAGTGTTGGGGTAGTAGAGGCTAGTGTTGGGGTATTAGAGGTTAATGTTGGGGTATTAGAGGCTAGTGTTGGGGTGGTATCCGTGGTGATGTCCTGGGTCGTGACCTCTGACCTGCTCGCGGCCGCGCTCCAGCCGCTGCATCAGCTGCTCCTCATTGGTCCGCTCCTCCCGCAGGTTCTCCTCCAGCTGGGCCACCCTCGCCTGGGGCAGGAGAACAGGGGACAGGGGCAATAAGAGCACAGATAGGGCAGGAGAACAGGGGACAGGGGCAATAAGAGCACAGATGGGGCAGGAGAACAGGGGACAGGGGCAATAAGAGCACAGATGGGGCAGGAGAACAGGGGACAGGG
>NC_085003.1:34022006-34024506 GCF_963854185.1 Sardina pilchardus
GCTCCTCCTCCAGCTGACTCCTCTTCTCCTTCAGCTCCTCCATGGTGCCTCCCTGCTGGAGCAGCTTCTGCTGGAGCTCCTTGTGCTCCTGGGTCATGAGCCTCAGCTCCATCTGCAGAGGGGTGAGGGGGAGGGGTAACAGTGGGGTAACAGTGGGGTAACAGAACACAGGGGTGAGAGGGAGAGGGGTAACAGTGGGGTAACAGAACACAGGGGTGAGGGGGAGGGATAACAGTGGGGTAACAGAACACAGGGGTGAGAGGGAGAGGGGTAACAGTGGGGTAACAGAACACAGGGTGTGAGGGAGAGGGGTAACAGTGGGGTAACAGAACACAGGGGTGTGAGGGAGAGGGGTAACAGTGGGGTAACAGAACACAGGGGTGAGAGGGAGAGGGGGTAACAGTGGGGTAACAGAGCACAGGAGTGAGAGGGAGGAGGTAACAGTGGGGTAACAGAACACAGGGGTGTGAGGGAGAGGGGTAACAGTGGGGTAACAGAGCACAGGGGTGAGAGGGAGAGGGGTAACAGTGGGGTAACAGAGCACAGGAGTGAGAGGGAGGAGGTAACAGTGGGGTAACAGAACACAGGGGTGTGAGGGAGAGGGGTAACAGAGGGGTAACAGAGCACAGGGGTGAGAGGGAGAGGTAACAGTGGGGTAACAGAGCACAGGGGTGAGAGGGAGGAGGTAACAGTGGGGTAACAGAACACAGGGGTGTGAGGGAGAGGGGTAACAGTGGGGTAACAGAGCACAGGGGTGAGGGGGAGGAGGTAACAGTGGGGTAATAGAACACAGGGCTGAGGGGTGTCTGTTACCTGTGTGTCCTCCAGGTGGGCGTTGTGAGCGCTTGGTTGGCTCCACATAGCTCCTCCTCCTGCTGCTTCACTCCTCAGAGACTCCTCCATACGGCTCTTCTCCTCCTGAGCAACACACACACACACACACACACACACACACACACACACACACACACACACACACACACACACACACACACACGCACGCACACACACACACACACAAAGCTTCAGACTCTCACTACCCTTGGCCCCTTTATCATATAGCTAAGCTAAGCCAAATGCTGTTGCTTATATCAGGTGTGTGTGTGTGTGTTTGTATCAGGAGTGTGTGTGTTTCTATCAGGAGTGTGTGTGTTTGTATCAGGGTGTGTGTGTTTCTATCAGGAGTGTGTGTGTTTGTATCAGGAGTGTGTGTGTGTTTGGACCAGGAGTGTGTGTGTTTGTATAAGGAGTGTGTGTGTTTCTATCAGGAGTGTGTGTGTGTGTGTTTCTACCAGGAGTGTGTGTGTTTGTACCAGGAGTGTGTGTGCTTGTACCAGGAGTGTGTGTGCTTGTACCAGGAGTGTGTGTGCTTGTACCAGGAGTGTGTGTGTGTGTTTGTACCAGGAGTGTGTGTGTGTTTGTACCAGGAGTGTGTGTGTTTGTACCATGAGTGTGTGTGTGTTTGTACCAGGAGTGTGTGTGTTTGTACCAGGAGTGTGTGTGTTTGTACCAGGAGTGTGTGTGTGTTTGTACCAGGAGTGTGTGTGTTTGTACCAGGAGTGTGTGTGTTTGTACCTATGGTTTGTACCAGGAGTGTGTGTGTTTGTACCAGGAGTGTGTGTGTGTGTGTGTTTGTACCAGGAGTGTGTGTGTTTGTACCAGGAGTGTGTGTGTTTGTACCAGGAGTGTGTGTGTTTGTACCAGGAGTGTGTGTGTTTGTACCAGGAGTGTGTGTGCTTGTACCAGGAGTGTGTGTGCTTGTACCAGGAGTGTGTGTGCTTGTACCAGGAGTGTGTGTGTTTGTACCAGGAGTGTGTGTGTTTGTACCAGGAGTGTGTGTGCTTGTACCAGGAGTGTGTGTGCTTGCTCCCTGAGTTGCTGCTCGTGCTGCTCCGCCTGTGTGAGGGTGTGTGTGAGTTGGGCTACACGGTTCTCCAGCTCCTGCACCTGCCTGGAGAGCACCTCCTCCCCCTGAGCCTGCACACACACACACACACACACACACACACACACACACACACACACACACACACACTTATAACATATTTCAGCACCTGAAAATAGTCCCCATAGGCAACAAGCAGAAGTAGTGCGTGATATCACTGCGCCCATAGTACGTTTGCAGCGCTCCTTGATTATTACGCCAGCATGAGAATGTAGTTCCATGTCAAATCAGCCGAGAAAATCATCAAGTTTCATTCTGCAGTTTTTCTTATTTCTTATTATACCTTTAACACATCACATCCCACACACACTCCTCTGCCCTCTCTCACCCGTTAACACATCACATCCCACACACACTCCTCTGCCCCTTTCTCACCCGTTAACACATCACATCCCACACACACTCCTCTACTCTCTTACCTGTTGACACATCACACACACTCTTCACACTCTTCACACACACACACACACACACTTACAACACATCACACATCCCACACACACTCCTCTACTCTCTCACCTGCTAACACATCACACACACTCTTCACACACACAC
>NC_085003.1:34034506-34054506 GCF_963854185.1 Sardina pilchardus
CACTCGCGCTGAGAAACAATAGCGGCGCGTCATCCCGCAGGACGCTAGCGAGTGCCGTACTTCAGTTCTCCCGTGAGAACAGACGGGCGATGTTGTGTCAACACTAGACTATTGTCCTGCCCTCAGGATGACGACTTCTACTAGCCAGTCCAGCGCCGTGCAGGGTGACTCTCTTGGATGACATCTCATCCCAAGCACTATCAATGTAACTTTTCAGCTCTTGCGATTGTTTGAGAAACGTTAACAGCTTACAACTAACTGTTTACATTCTCTCTGTCATTTAAGTAACTTAAATTGTCGTGAAAAATAAAAACAACAGGATGAATTTTATTGATTATATTAATCACATTTTAAAACAGCCTAAGACTTGTTGCACAGTGACACAACTGAGCATCATCTGACTAGCCTATGTGTAAAACAACTTTCTATGAGGTTAGAAGCCAATTAACGGCCACACACACACACACACACACACACACACACACAGGGCTACACACACTCGATGTATGAAGTATGACAGCTATGAGAAAGAGCAGCGTGTAGTAGCCTATACTTACCAATGTTCTCGCCAGCTCGTAAGGTCGTTTGAGCATAATCTAACGGTTTGTTGTTTCAGAGGGAAAAAGTAATTTCGATGCCAAGTTTCAGCCATTCATGTTGGCAGCGCGTAGAAAGGAGACTCGCTGAAGAAGTAACTCAGAAGTCTGAAGTGAAGGACACTCCTCCAGCTCTCCTCCCGCGGACGGACGCCCAGTGGGCAGGGATGACAGCTCTCTGAACCATCTCTCTCTCTCTCTCTCTCTCTCTCTCTCTCTCTCTCTCTCTCTCTCTCTCTCTCTCTCTCTCTCTCTCTCTCTTTCTCTCTCACACACACACACACTGAACCATCAACAAAAATGCTGCGCAATCCCAAAGGAGCAACACGCCCTGCTCAAGAACGAGCCGATGTTCCCAACTCAAGACCGAGCAGCGCACGATATAGCAGCTATGCAGCTAACGCATCTCCGCTTCTATTCTAATGCAACGATACAGCAGAGCTGTTGTAGCTGTCTCATTCTTGGCTCATAGGGTTCAGTTGCTCAACAGGCTAATCAGTCTCTTCTCTCCTGATGCCCCCGGTGTGGGAGATGTGGACTGCAGGCTGTTTAGCTCCTGACTCTTCTGTGGGGCCTTGGGCTAACTGCTGCAACATGTGCACAAGGCAGTGGGCACTGCTTTCATGAGATAAGTACCAGTATAAGAATACGTATAGATAAATACTCTTGGCACTGCTTTCATGAGATAAGTACCAGTATAAGAATACGTATAGATAAATACTCTTGGCATTGCTTTCATGAGATAAGTACCAGTATAAGAATACGTATAGATAAATACTCTTGGCACTGCTTTCATGAGATAAGTACCAGTATAAGAATACGTATAAATAAATACTCTTGGCACTGCTTTCATGAGATAAGTACAAGTATAAGAATACGTATAGATAAATACTCTTGGCACTGCTTTCATGAGATAAGTACAAGTATAAGAATACGTATAGATAAATACTCTTGGCACCACTTTCATGAACTACTCAAGGCCTTGCCTGAATAAACGCAGTCTGGGTGGCAACATTGTTGCTCAAAACTTGTAATAATCTCCAGAACAGATGCCCATGCTGGCAGCACTGTGTACCCCCATACATCACACATGCTAGAGTACCCCCATACTGCCCACTAGTGTACCCCCATACTGCCCACTAGTGTACCCCCATACTGCCCACTAGTGTACCCCCATACTGCCCACTAGTGTACCCCCATACTGCCCACTAGTGTACCCCCATACTGCCCACTAGTGTACCCTCATACTGCCCACTAGTGTACCCCCATACTGCCCACTAGTGTACCCCCATACTGCCCACTAGTGTACCCCAATACTGCCCACCATACTGCCCACTAGTGTACCCCCATACTGCCCACTAGTGTACCCCTATACTGCCCACTAGTGTACCCCCATACTGCTGATAGCTGTAAGGCTCTATATTCTTACAGCTCCAAGAAACCACATTGTCTCCAGCATGATTGTTGTGTTCATGCTCTCCTCTTTCAACAGCTGTAACCAGTATTTTGTGTGTGTGTGTGTGTGTGTGTGTGTGTGTGTGTGTGTGTGTGTGTGTGTGTGTGTGTGTGTGTGTGTGTGTGTGTGTGTGTGTGTGTGTGTCTGGATCATGCTCTCCTCTTTCAACAGTTGACCAGTATTATATTTGTGGACGCAACATCAAACTGTATTCAAATTGTTTTTGTCAAGAACATGTCAGAAAAGAGTGAAACATGTTGACCAGTGTTATCCTCATGTGCAGCCCTTAGCAGGACACTGCAGTCCCGTCTGCTCCTCAATTCAGGCCAGAAATGGATGAAATCACAAAGTTTTCACCGAGTGTCTTTATTTCAAATTCTAAATGGACATGTATTCAACACCTTTGCGGAAAGGCTGATAGTGTATAGTCATACAGTATGTAGTGTATAGTCATACAGTATGTATACAGAAGTACATGTCACCTATAGGCTGATAGTGTATAGTCATACAGTATGTATACAGAAGTACATGTCACCTATAGGCTGATAGTGTATAGTCATACAGTATACAGAAGTACATGTCACCTATAGGCTGATAGTGTATAGTCATACAGTATACAGAAGTACATGTCACCTATAGGCTGATAGTGTGTAGTCATACAGTATACAGAAGTACATGTCACCTATAGGCTGATAGTGTGTAGTCATACAGTATGTCTACAGAAGTACATGTCACCTAAATGAATACACTGCATCCTATAACGCTCAGCTTGTAGCGTATACAGAAGGAAACACCTTTAATCATTTGTGTCAGATCATAAAATCTCTCTCTCTCTTTTATTTGGTTATGGTTATGGTTATGGTTATGGTTATTTAGCAGACGCCTTTGTCCAAAGCGATATTATTTGAGATAATACGGTAAAATCTCTCTATTTTGTTTTAGATAATAAAATCTCTCTCTCTCTTTTGTTTAAGATAATAAAATCTCTCTCTGTGTCTTTTGTTTTAGATAATAAAATATCTCTCTCTCTCTCTTTTGTTTTAGAAAATAAAATCTCTCTCACGCCTGCAGTCCTATGAGTGGCCTGTCAACTGAACTCTGGACAAACAAGTACAATAAAAATTGGAAAAGTAAACAAATAATTCAAAAGAAGACAATCAGCTGTTTTGGTAATGATTTAGTGATAGTCCTGGTCTAGTTTGGGAAGCCCTATGGAGTGTTACATATTAGAGGATAACTAGATGCCCTATGGAGTGCAACATATTAGAGGATAACTAGATGCCCTATGGAGTGTAACATATTAGAGGATAACTAGATGCCCTATGGAGTGTAACATATTAGAAGAGAACTAGATGCCCTATGGAGTGCAACATATTAGAGGATAACTAGATGCCCTATGGAGTGTAACATATTAGAAGAGAACTAGATGCCCTATGGAGTGCAACATATTAGAGGATAACTAGATGCCCTATGGAGTGTAACATATTAGAAGAGAACTAGATGCCCTATGGAGTGCAACATATTAGAGGATAACTAGATGCCCTATGGAGTGTAACATATTAGAAGAGAACTAGATGCCCTATGGAGTGTAACATATTAGAGGATAACTAGATGCCCTATGGAGTGTAACATATTAGAAGAGAACTAGATGCCCTATGGAGTGTAACATATTAGAGGATAACTAGATGCCCTATGGAGTGTAACATATTAGAAGAGAACTATGAACACCACAATTAAAGGGTTAGCTGACAACATATGCAGTCTCATGAATGGCACAATTAAAGGGTCAGTTCACAACATATGCAGTCTCATGAATGGCACAATTAAAGGGTCAGTTCACAACATCAGTCTCAGACACCAGCAACACCCTCATGAACACCAGAAATATCAAACTGTGGGCTTTACAGACTAGATATTGATGCTATTGTTATAAAATAATAATAAAAAAAATGGACACACACACACACGATCCCCTCGACTCCTACATCACCAGCTGACACACACACGCACACACACGCACACACACACACACACACACACACACACACATACACACACACATTGGCATCAGAAAAAACAATTCTCACCCGTGGACATGCTAGGTAGGAGAACTCTGATGTCGCTCAGGTGAGACGGCAGTGACCATACTCATATCCAGCGCTAGACGACGGCTGATTGTGTGTGCGCGCGTGCGTGTGTGCGTACACCAACACAGGCTGTTGTCATTCTGTTGGCCTCCTCTTAGTGCCCTATATGTGGATATCGCCCTCTGCTGGACAAACACATAATTGCATTCACTCCACTCAGGCAGCAGGCATGCCAGTGCACTGTGGCACATCCTGATGCTTATAACTGAGCGTGTGTGTGTGTGTGTGTGTGTGTGTGTGTGTGTGTGGATGTGGATGTGGATGTGGATGTGGTGTGTGTGGATGTATGTTACCGTTGGTCATGTCAAAGGGGGCTGTTGAGTGTGTGTGGCACTGTGTGTGTTGACGGTTCATGGTGTGTGTGTGTGTGTGTTGACGGTTCATGGTGTGTGTGTCTGTGTGTGTTGACAGTTCATAGTATGTGTGTGTGTTGACGGTTCATGGTGTGTGTGTGTGTGTGTGTGTGTGTGTTGACGGTTCATGGCGTGTGTGTGTGTTGACAGTTCATGGTGTGTGTGTGTGTGTGTGTTTGTGCTGACGGTTCATGGCGTGTGTGTGTGTGTGTGTGTGTGTGTGATGACGGTTCATGGCGTGTGTGTGTGTGTGTGTGTGTGTATGTGTGTTATGATGGTTCATGGTGTATGTGTGTGTGTTGACGGTTCATGGCGTGTGTGTGTGTGTGTTGACGGTTCATGGTGTGTGTGTGTGTTACAGATACCCATAGTCCTCAGCGTTGCCATGGGAGCAGCGCCCAATCAGAAGCGTGTTACACTCACTAGTCTGTTCCGAAGAAGAGTCCGAGAACGCTGTGGAACTCTAACCTCATCTTTCTGGACCCCGACTCACTGCTCTGAACTGGTCTGAACTGCTCTGAACTGGTCTGAACTGCTCTGAACTGCTCTGCTGCTGTGCCAAGCAAAGCTGCTCCTGCGAGGGCCGAGGTCAAAGTTCGACCTTGAACTTTGACCTCAGCGCACTGTCAATCAGAATGCTGTAAATCATAGATCTTCTGCAAGAGCAACCTGGCGCGAGCAAAGCCCATCCTGCAAACAATGTGCCCTCGATATCAACTGTGCCACCCTAGTAGTGTAACCCAACCTCTATCTCCCTCTAGTGGCCAGAGCGTGTGTGTGAGGATGCCAGGAGCCTGGAGTCAGCTGATCTGATCCTCTGTAGTGGGAGGACAGCATCTGCTGAAGTAAGGGAACAAAAGGAAGTAAAGTAAATAAGTACCTCACCACAGGAGCTGGGGCGGTGCGAGCGTCCTGGTTAAGGAGCTGGGCTAGCGTGCAGTAGTGTGTGTGTGTGTGTGTGTGTGTGTGTGGTGTGGTGTGGTGGTAGTGTAGTGGTGTAGTGGTTAAGGAGCTGGGCTAGCGTGCAGTAGTGTGTGTGTGTGTGTGTGTGTGTGTGTGTGTGTGATGTGGTGGTAGTGTAGTGGTGTAGTGGTTAAGGAGCTGGGCTAGCGTGTGTGTGTGTGGAGGCTTCTCTCTTCTCTTTGTGAGGTCCAGTCCTCTCCCTTATCTGTCCAATCATCAACCACCATGTGGTGGATTTAGACTGGTCAGACAGGAAAATTCTCTTCATAGATTTTATTGAAGTTTCACAAGTTCGTTAGAGAACAATTGTTATAGTCCATTTTGAATAAAGCGCTGAAGGCGTGACGTTTGTCTCGTGCTGAGTATGAGCAGTCTCACACACCGCTGTCTCAAGCACTTTCGCCCATTTGCGCAGGTCCGTTCAGAGAGGTCAGATGAGTCAGAGGAGCCAGAGAGGTCAGATAGGTCAGAGATGTCAGAGAGTGACGCGCAGGTTGAAGGCCGCTTTTATGCGCAGCTTGGATTGCCGGGAATTGCAGTCCTGCGCGACGTCTATCAGGCAATTAGTGTCCGGGCCTGCTTAAAGCGACAACACAGTAAAAAGACACAACACACTCCGGCCCGATGAACCAGGTCGGAGAGCTATGTTCATCATTTACAGCTCCAGGTTATACAATAACTGTATGGGTCTTCTTAAAACATTTGTTGAAGTTCTTACTTGACATGATCTTACATGACCGTCTCTTCCAATAAACAACTCTTCAACTTTTCCTAACTTCCACATGTGTCTTGGGATTTTATCCTCTTGAATTAATACAATGTCTCCAACTTTGAATTGAGATGTATTAACATGTTTCACTGTATGTGCTGACCTTAATTGTAGTAGATATTCATTTCTCCAGCGTTTCCAAAACGATTCGATGATCCGCTGTCTGTATCTCCACCTTTTGGTCAATGCTTCGGCGTTCGCTCCTTGCACATCTGTCGGACTTGGCTGCGGGGGTAAGGTTGTCAGTCTCTTTCCTACTAAAAAGTGTGCAGGGGTTAGAGGCAACAATTCTTCACTGTCTGGGTACAGATAGGTTAACGGACGTGAATTAATTACTGCTTCCACTTCAATGATAATTGTTTGCAGTTCTTCGAACGTCAGGCATGCTCTACCCAGTATTTTGCGAACACAGGTCTTCACAGTGCGTACCAATCGTTCCCAAAATCCTCCCCACCAGGCCGCTCTCTCAACGATGTATCTCCATGTTATTTGTTTTCCTGCGAACAAAACTTGCAAATCCTTGCTCTTCATTACTTGCCACATCTCTTTAAGATCTTTGTCAGCTCTTTTAAAAGTCTTCGCATTATCAGAATAAATTGTGTTACATATTCCTCTTCTAGCGATAAATCGCTTAAATGCCATTAAAAAAGCTTCTGTGGTCAAGTCTGAAACTAGTTCCAAATGCACAGCTCTTGTTACAGCACATGTAAATAAGGCTATGTATGTCTTCTTGTGATTAGGTTTGATATATAATGGACCAGCAAAGTCAATACCCGTTACCTCAAATGGTTGAGCTTCTGTAATTCGTTCTTTGGGTAGCGGAGCTTCGCGCTGTTGGCTCGGCTTGACTTTTGACTTGCGGCACACCAAACATCTCAGCACCACTTTCTTGCACAGTTGTCGTCCACGTAAAATCCAGCTTGTTTCTCTTACTTGCGTAAGCGTGTCTCTTACTCCAGAATGCAGTACCTCTTCGTGCGCTTTTCTCACAATCAATTCTGAGAATCTGTGGTTAGTTGGAAGAATCCATGGGTGTTTCACCTCATGCGGCAAAGTGCTCTTCTGCAAGCGTCCTCCAACTCGCAAGATTCCTGCATCGTCAAGAAAGGGGTTAAGATTTAACAGTTTAGATGTTCGTGTAAGTTCCTTTCCAGCACGCAAGTTTTCCATATCTGCAGGGAAGCTTTGATTTTGCGTATTTAAAATCCAATATAATTGAGCATTTCTTATTTCTTCTGCACTCAATTCTCCGTTCAACTTTTCTGCATGTCTCGCATTATGAATGAATCTTTTAATCCATGAAGTTATTCTCAATACCTTTTGCAAATCACTATACTTGTTCAAATCAAACATTGGTTCTTTAATGTCGTTTTCGTTTACCTTGTTTGCTGTGACTTGATTTTGAGAAATACCTTCAGCGATCTCCGTTGGTTCTGTTGACTCCATCTCCAGCTCTTGCGCTTCGAGCTCATGTAGCCACTGCGGCCCTTGCCACCATAGGTCGGCTTCAATCATGGAATCTACAGATATCCCTCTTGTACCGAGATCTGCTGGGTTGTCCTGGCCTTTACAATGTTTCCAATTTTCTGGCATTGTCAATTTTTGGATTTCTGACACACGGTTGGCTACAAATGGTTTCCATTCTTTTGCGTTGCTCTTTATCCAATGTAGCGTTATCATGGAATCCGTCCAAAGTTTCAGATTGCTTTTATCCAACTTCAAATGTGTGATGACATACGTTCCTAGTCTTGCTCCAATCACTGCTCCTAAGAGCTCAAGTCTGGGTAAAGTAGTTGGCTTTAATGGGGCTACTCTTGTTTTTGCTGCGATTAAACTACTGCTGCAATAACCGTCTGCATTGGCTATGCGCATATACGCTGCTGCGCAATATGCTTTTTGACTAGCATCGCAGAACACATGCACTTCTTTAACTTGAATGGGCTCACCTTCTGGCAGTGAATCATATCTTCGTTGCACAGATAGCTGTTGTAAAGTTGGTATCTCTGTACACCACTGTTCCCATTTTTCACTCAGATCTTCTGGAAGTTCTTCATCCCACTCGATTCCTCTTTGCCATAACTCCTGAAAAAGGCATTTTATCCTGATAGTGAATGGGGATAAAAATCCGATTGGATCAAACAGTCTAGCAGCTGATTGTAACACTCCACGTTTTGAATTGACTTTCTTTGCCAAAAACTGTACCAAGTCGTCCACTTCAAATGTAAATTCATCATTGTCAGTTTTCCATGTGATTCCAAGCACTTTCAATGTTGATTGGCCTTTGATTTCTGCTTTTTCTATGAACTCTGTATGCAGCCATTTTTCTTGCAATTCTTTTGCGTTCGTTTTCCACTTACAAAGCACCATTCCGGCGGTAGACATTATTTCTTTCGCTTTTAGCGCTAGGTTTTCCGCTGATTTTACATCTGCAGCTCCAGTAATCAAATCATCAACATAAAGACTTTCTCTCATAATGTTGACCACTTCTGGATAGATGGTTTCGTACCTCTCAAGATGATGTCTGATTGTCGCTGCCAGCAGAAAAGGGCTTGATGTCACTCCGAATGGGACTCGAGTCATTCTCAAGGTTATGAGATTGGCTTCTTCACTGTTACTTGGCTTGTCCTTAGTCCATAAAAACCTCAAAGCATCTCGATCTTGTTCATTCAATAAAATTTGTAAAAATGCCTTGGTAATATCTGCCATCAGTGCCACTTTGTGTTCACGGAATCTTAAAAGTATACTCAAAAGTTCAGGATTCAGATTTGGGCCTGCTAATACACATTGATTTAGAGATGGACTATTATTCTCATGAGAAGACGCATCAAACACTACACGCACTTTGGTTGTAGCTCTGTCTTCTTTCACCACAGCATGATGGGGCATATAGTAAATAGGACTCACTGTGTTGGCTGAATTTTCACTGGTCACTTCTTCAATTATTCCTTCCCGCAAGTAGTCTTGCATCACTGCGTCATACCTCTCGTAAAGAGACTGTTCCTTGCTAAATTTCTTGGTCAGATTGGTGAATCTGCGTTTAGCTACAGTCCAATTTGATGCCAATTCACAGTGATTTTCCTTCCAAGGCAAACCCACTTCGTACCTGCCTCCCTTATTGATCACTGTTCTTTTAAACTTCTGAATGGCCTCATTTTCAATGACACGTGATTCCTTTTCTGGGTATATTCCTATGGACTCAGTTTCCCAAAAACAGCGCAGCTGATTGGATAGTGAAACGTCTTCGGCTACACTGACATGTAGCACTTCAATGTCCACAGGTTCTGTAGTGACTTTCAGCACTGTCGCTGTCCCTTGTAGCAACCATCCAAACTTGCTTTCTATTGCTACCAGCGAGTCACTTAAGCGCTCCATCTGTCCGGTCACAATTTTCCAGTAGTAGTCCCCTCCTATGAGAATTCCAAGCTCCTCGTTCTCCATGCCTCGAATCGGCACGTCCGCCACTTGACGTCCTTTTTCTTCCAGTATCTTTCGGATGTTCTGATCTGCAATTTGCAATTTAGAAGTACAAACATGCGGGGTTTCTAGTAACTCTAGAATTACATTTTGCTCTGTTTTAATATTTCTCAGTCGTACTTGTACCTTTCTGCATTTGATCAATTTTGAAGTCGCTGATGCAAATGTGTGCAGATTGAGTGTTTCTTCACCAATAACTGGCAGATTTAGTGCCCTTGATATGTTCTCCTGTATGAAACTTCTTTGGCTACCTCCATCCAGTAGACATCTGACAAGCTGGTCTTGCATTGGCGTTTCAATCCAGACTATTGCTGTCTGCAAGAATGTTGTGCCACTATGACTTGACTGTACTGGGGATACTGACACTACTGTATCTGATAAGCCTACTTCAGGTGTATGTGAAGTTACAGTGCTTAAGGCATGTTGAAAGCAAACAGTTTTGTGATGTCTTCTGCCGCAACCTTCGCATTGTATTCCTTGCGCTCTACAGTTGCGAGCGATATGTTTCGCACCTAGGCATACAAAACATCGGCCTTGTTTGCGCAGCTTGTCTCTCCTCGCTTCCACACTGTGCACATTGCATTCTCTTGACTTGTGTGTTTTTTCGTTACAAAATAAACAGTGTGAGTCTTCTCTAGCGGACACATGAAATGTAGCTGATGTTGGAGCATAACTGTTTCTTCTCTCAAACACTCTTTTATCTCGGTCTCGTAAGGAGTCTTTTTCTAACACAGGGCCCGTTTGTCGCTGGGCTACACAGGCAGTTCGTTCTCTACTGACAACTTCCTTCTGTAAGAAATCCATTAAGTCCTTTACATTCAGAGCTTTTTCTTCCTTCAGTTGTTTCGTGAATTCGAGGGTTATTTCTTCAGGAATCATTTTCATCAAGATAGGGCAGAGTAAACAGCCGTAGGCATCTGATACCACTCCCATTGCGTCTAAGCTACGTACTTGAACTTCGCATTCATCGTATAAGTTGCGTAGCGCTACAATGTCTGTTGCCTTTCTAACTGGAGTCAAATTGAGCAACTTGTTCATATGAGCATTAATAACCAAATCTTTTCTTCCAAATCTTTTCAGCAGCATTTTGATTGCATGATCATAATTTGCTTCGGTCAATGATAAGCCTGCTACAACTTTCGCTGCATTACCATTAAGAAATGATTTGAGATAATTAAACTTATCAACTTTTCTTAAATGCTCGTTGTCATGAATTGCACTCGTAAACTGGCTCCAAAAGTTTTGCCACTTACTTATGTCTCCACTGAAGTGTTCAATCGACAGCTTTGGTAGTTTCATCACTGGAATTCTATTCGTCTGGTTTGTTGTCTGCGAAGATGTATCGCTTTCATCATCTCTGATTTTTTCCAAAAACTTCTTTGTGCGCAGATAAGCAATTTTTATTTCATCCACATATTGCATGGCTCCATTCACCTCATCTTCCAACTCATCCGTTGGCGTATTTCTCTCTATTTCTAGATCCAATTCTTGCAGTGAACTTTCTCTATGACTTAATTGCTCGTTCCATTCTTCAAGAGTCTCTGGATTTGGCTCTTCTTTCCGTAATTCTTCGGCAATTCTATTAACTAACTTTGTCACTGCTGTTCTAATTGTTCCTCGCACTTTCTTCAATCTTGGAAGCTTATCCATTGTTCTCTTCTTCGGTGCTCACCTGTCCACACCTGTAGTCACTCAGGTAATCCACGTCTCAGGTAGGGAATCTTCTTCTCGTCTTTTTCCCTCCAGATCCTTCTTTTCCCTCTTCTCCCGGGTTTCGGCACCAAAAATGTGGTGGATTTAGACTGGTCAGACAGGAAAATTCTCTTCATAGATTTTATTGAAGTTTCACAAGTTCGTTAGAGAACAATTGTTATAGTCCATTTTGAATAAAGCGCTGAAGGCGTGACGTTTGTCTCGTGCTGAGTATGAGCAGTCTCACACACCGCTGTCTCAAGCACTTTCGCCCATTTGCGCAGGTCCGTTCAGAGAGGTCAGATGAGTCAGAGGAGCCAGAGAGGTCAGATAGGTCAGAGATGTCAGAGAGTGACGCGCAGGTTGAAGGCCGCTTTTATGCGCAGCTTGGATTGCCGGGAATTGCAGTCCTGCGCGACGTCTATCAGGCAATTAGTGTCCGGGCCTGCTTAAAGCGACAACACAGTAAAAAGACACAACACACCACTCACACACCACACACTCACACTCACTCACACCCCCACCACACTCTCACTCACTCACTCACACCTCCACCACACACACACACACGCACACACTCATGCCGCCACCACCACCACCACACACACCTCCATCACCGATCATCTGCCACCACACACACACACACTCACTCACGCCACCGCCACACACTGACTCACTCACACTCACACACACTTCCATCACCGTCACCGTCCGCCAGCGAAGTCCTTTTAGGCAGGTCCCTCTACACGGCACGCCAGTCAAAACGCAACATGCCCTGGGCACTTCCTGGGCACTTCCTGTGCACTTCCTGGGCACCTCCTGGGCACTTCCTGGGCACCTCCTGGGCATCTGTTCTGCAGAACTGCACGGGCACAAGTTTCCACAACACCACCCTCGCTCCAGCAGAGAGATCACAGTTCATGATTGGCACAATGTGTCGACTCTTGACCGCAGAATGGGCGGGATACGTGTAGAGAAATGGCAAATTGGTGTTACGAGATGATTTTTGAGTGTCAGGTACAGTAGTGAAGTTCTCACTGGATCACCAGTGATGTGGCTGTAGGTAGGCCACATCTTCTAGTTTGGTCATTATGCGCATGCTCCGATGATGGTTGTTTCATATCACTAATGGCAATTGGGCACATGTGTTTGATGCATTGAAAGTAGCCTATCTAATAAGGTTAGGCCTACAGAAAAATGGGCTATTATTGTTGAATTGGAACAATTTCACCGTAATGTAGGCAACATCAGATATGACAGGTAGGCCTAGCTATGTGCCAAACCAGAAATTACATTAAACACTTGAAGTTAAATATGAAGCCGTCTTCATTTATGCCGGCTTGTCTGATAGCCATGCATTTTCCATTAGGCTAAAATATATAATTTGCATAAACGATGCGCAGCATGAAGATGTTAGAATTGTGAGTTCATTCGCTTACAAATCGTGTGGAAATGGCTTATATCATAACAATATTTTCCGTGTAGTGGGTTCCATAACCGATCACATCCCCGGTGCAGTGGGTACCATAACCGATCCCAATCCGTCCCCGGTGCAGCGGGTACCTGAGAGATCGCAGCCTTGGCTACTGCTGCTGCTCAGCTTCCAGCAGTGCGCATGCGCCACCGCTGCCTGGCCGCAGCAGCACCGTCCGAGGCGGCTGCTCGCGTGCTGTTTGCTGCAGTGGAATTTTTATTTTTTTCTGATTCCGACCCCGTCCGCATGCTGAAATGCATTTACAAATATAGACTCTGGCCATAATGCACCGTGGATTTCTCTGGTTGATCTAAGGACGTGCCACCGTAATGCTTTTGCAGACAGTAGTCCAGCGTTATGCACACCCGGAGAACTGATCTCGCAAGGTCTCTGATGAGGCCTACACGTTAAAGCTCTACCCCCTCCCCTCAAGACTATCACCGTGATGGCTGATGATCAACAACAAGGTGGCCAGCTGCAGAACCCTAACACGGGACTGGGCTCTCTTCCAACGATAGTGCCAGGACTCCAGGGGCCCGAAGCCAGTACCCTGCAGTACAACAAGATAAAGAATTCTATTTGGTAAGCTAGTCGTAAGCGAACGTCAGGGTGCAATGCCTGCAGTTTGTTAAAAGGATAGGATAGCTGGCGTAGCTAAGGTTAGCTAGATGCTCATTGAAAACATGTTGACAGATCAAGCTAATGTTAGCTGTTCTGCAATTGGGTAATTTCCGTCGTTAACGTTGCACACATCTGTTCTGTATGTTGCAGAATAGAAATATATGCAAGACTGTATGTCTCGGAAGACAGTTCATCCATGTGTTTGATAGGGAAATAATAGCTCGTTAGCCATTGAGCTGCTGAACCTGGACAACCTGCCGTTAAAAAGGTTAAAGCTAGCTTGCTAGCCATCATTATTTGTGTTGTGATACAGGTTAACATTGGCTAGCTTCGTAAAGAGGTTACACTATGCTGAACAGCGAGGGTATTTTAGTCACCGACCATTGATGACATCGTTCAGTTATTAATGTGTCTAGATGAGCTGTGTGATTGCGGGTGTGACACCCCTCGACAGCACTGCTGGATGCCAGAAGACTGTAATTTAAAGCCCAGGTTGACTGGCTTTAAAGCTTGACGCTAGCGAAGCGAAGTCGCGTTTTATGATGCTGGCCTGCAACCAACACCTGACAAGCCAATGGTAACGTTAAGCGATGTTGCAGGGCGTTAAATGCATTAGTAATCCAACATTCGTTGTAGTCTGTCGGATATATATATATATATATATATATGTGTGTGTGTGTGTGTTTTTATTGTTCTGAAGATGCTCATGCCTGTGGTCTTGTTAAAGAAACGGATGGACCAAATTCTGGCCAACCGTCACTGTTGCTCCTTTGCTTAAAATTCACGACCTGCAGATGCATATTGCTCAGTTGCGGGTCACTATGAGCCCCGAAATGAGGAGCGATAGTTGTGATGTCAACCACCTCTAGCACACACGCGCCTGTAGTCGTTCGGCTGCTCCTGTGTTTAGCTGCCTGCAGTCTCGTGATGTTGCTATTTTATATGATGCATCTCACTGTATGCAGTCTCGTGATGTTACTATTTTATATGATGCATCTCACTCCTGATATTGCTCTTTTTCCCCCCAGCAAATCTGTACAATCAAAAGTTGACAACATATTGGTGAGTAATCCAGCTGCTGCATGTTCCTTCTCTACAGCATAGTGGGCAGTGGGCATAGGGCTGTTCTCTACAGCATAGTGGGCAGTGGGCATAGTGGGCAGTGGGCATAGGGCTGTTCTCTACAGCATAGCGGGCATAGGGCTGTTCTCTATATAGTGGGCAGTGGGCATAGGGCTGTTCTCTACAGCATAGTGGGCATAGGGCTGTTCTCTGCAGCATAGTGGGCATAGGGCTGTTCTCTACAGCATAGTAGTGGGCAGTGGGCAGTGGGCATAGGGCTGTTCTCTGCAGCATAGTGGGCATAGGGCTGTTCTCTACAGCATAGTGGGCAGTGGGCATAGGGCTGTTCTCTACAGCATAGTGGGCATAGGGCTGTTCTCTACAGCATAGTGGGCAGTGGGCATAGGGCTGTTCTCTACAGCATAGTGGGCAGTGGGCATAGGGCTGTTCTCTACAGCATAGTGGGCATAGGGCTGTTCTCTACAGCATAGTGGGCAGTGGGCTGTTCTCTACAGCATAGTGGGCATAGGGCTGTTCTCTACAGCATAGTGGGCAGTGGGCATATAGGGCTGTTCTCTACAGAATAGTGGGCATAAGTGGGCATAGGGCTGTTCTCTACAGCATAGCGGGCATAGGGCTGTTCTCTACAGCATAGCGGGCAGTGGGCATAGGGCTGTTCTCTACAGCATAGTGGGCATAGGGCTGTTCTCTACAGCATAGCGGGCATAGGGCTGTTCTCTACAGCATAGCGGGCAGTGGGCATAGGGCTGTTCTCTACAGCATAGCGGGCAGTGGGCATTGGGGTGTTCAGCTGTTCTCTGAGCTCATGGGCAGCATACAGAGTCTTTGTTTTGTTTGTGAGCTACTAATAGGTGTATGAGAGGGGACATGTTATTCACACAGCCTAGATACAGGATATGTCTCCCCTGCAGGGGTGACAGATTACAGTCAGTCACCTTCTCAGCAGATGAGAATGATGACCAGTGTTGGTGTGCAGTGTTGCTGAATGGTGATCAGTGTTGGTGAATGGTGATCAGTGTTGGTGAATGGTGTTGGTGTTGGTGATCAGTGTTGGTGATCAGTGTTTGTGAATGGTGTGCAGTGTTGGTGATCAGTGTTGGTGAATGGTGTGCAGTGTTGGTGTTGGTGTGCAGTGTTGGTGAATGGAATTAGGTCACCATAGATAATAATAGATAATAATAACAATCACTCCTCTTATTGGCACGTGGAGAGAGAGGGGGGGCTGTACCCTGACACAGAGGGCCTTTACCCAGGGTGCATCACTGCATCCTACGCCTCCTACCCAGGGTGCACCACTGCATCCTACGACTCCTACCCAGGGTGCACCACTGCATCCTACGCCTCCTACCCAGGGTGCATCACTGCATCCTACGCCTCCTACCCAGGGTGCATCACTGCATCCTACGACTCCTACCCAGGGTGCATCACTGCATCCTACGACTCCTACCCAGGGTGCATCACTGCATCCTACGACTCCTACCACTGGCTCCATCTCTGGGGGGGGGGGGCTTTGGGTTTTATGCGCCCCAATGTTAGAGTTGGAGGGAACCTCTTCAATAATAAAGCAAGTGAAGTAGCATGATTTTGTTGTCAGCTAGCACCGTACAAGCTTGCGCTAATATAACGCCGGCTGTGGCAACAACGATCATGCCTGCGTTCTGTCCCCAGAACATAGGCTTTCTCTTTCTACGATCTGCAGCGTTTCTCAAACTAGGAGCCTCTTCAACGAGTGGATTGCTGGAATGTAGATTATTCGGCTTCTGTCTGATATTGTGGCACGAGTGGATTGCTGGAATGTAGATTATTTTCTGGAATAGCGGATGAAAGAGAAAGAAACTGAAAGTTTCACCAGGAAATGCTCCTTAATTTGGTGTCATTAAAAATAGAGGCATACACTTAAGTGGTAGTGGTATGAGTGCCCATTCAGTGTGTGTGTGTGTGTGTATGTATGACAAACTGAACCACTCTGGAGCTAGTTTGGGCAGCCTCGGCTAGAAGAACATTATTTAAAACAGCGAATGGAGTGGATTCCTGTAGCTGTCCATGAAGACAGCTGAGTGATTGGACAGCCTAATCCACTGCACTCCACATATTTTCTTTCAGTAATTTATATTCAATCTAATATTTCTTCATAAAAAAATGAACTAGCTCAAGAATCTGAATATTGTGGTTTTGCTTGTTTAATTTTCCTTTGATGATCTCCATAGTAACCACACACACTCCAGATTCACACACACTCCAAATTCACATATGCTCCGGATTAACCACACATGTTCCAGATTCACATACCGTGCAGATTAGAGTTGTATACTTGAGATTAATCATATACACTGCAGATACGCATATACTGCATATCACACACACACACACACACACACACACACACACACACACACACACACACACACACACACACACACACACACAGACACAGATACACAGATAATTAAACGTCATAGACTCCTTACCACTGCAGATTCTCATCCACCATATAATGACTGCACACACTCATGATTAAGCGTTTGCATTGGCTTTGTACACACTAGAGGCGTATTCCACTTGATGAAGATCTGCGCAGATCTGACTTGATGTGCTGCATGCTGGGTTTAACACAATGCATGCTGGGACTGACAAAATGCAAACTGGTTAGGAATTCTGTCCGTCTGGTTGCAGACGGGGTGGGATTTACCACCGTGACATCATGTCACATGTCCTTAAAATATTGCGGGAGTCTGCGCTTGTATCCAGATCCTGCCGTTGGTCTTCTTTAATGAGTGAGAATGAAAGTTATACTGTATTTATTACACACAAAATTCCGCAAATTCTCCCGCGATGTCTCACGCGAGTCACGTCAGGCAAACTGCGGCAGGACTGTCCGGGAGCAGCTGCGTCTAACTTTTGCCCCTCCCGGTAAGACTCTCAAGCTCACGTTGACGTATGAAGCCATTCCAAGTCAGCCGCAGCTCCATCCGAATAAGCTTACTCACAATGAATCACACCCACTCTATTCCCCACGGCCACACCCATTTTGTATAAACCACAACCACTGTCAAGTACCTCCTACACCCACAATTCCTTAATTTTAGCCACACCCACCTCTGATTAGCCACACCAGATTCATTTGAGTCTGGCTGCTGCTCTTGACCTTTGACCTTGGTGGTCACTGGAGTAGATGGCCGAGATGATCAGGGTGGTCACTGGGAGAAGTGTGTGTGTGTGTGTGTGTGTGTGTGATGGCCGAGATGATCAGGGTGATCACTGGGAGAAGTGTGTGTGTGTGTGTGTGTGTGTGTGATGGCCGAGATGATCAGGGTGATCACTGGGAGAAGTGCTTTAAGGTGCTAGATGTTCTAGATGGCGTGGTGCTTTAAGGTGCTAGATGTTCTAGATGACGTGGTGCTTTAAGGTGCTAGATGTTCTAGATGACGTGGTGCTTTAAGGTACTAGATGTTTAAGGTGCTAGATGTTCTAGATGACGTGGTGCTTTAAGGTGCTAGATGTTCTAGATGACATGGTGCTTTAAGGTGCTAGATGTTCTAGATGACATGGTGCTCTAAGGTGCTAGATGTTCTAGATGACATGGTGCTTGTTCTAGATGACGTGGTGCTTTAAGGTGCTAGATGTTCTAGATGACGTGCTCTAAGGTGCTAGATGTTCTAGATGACGTGCTCTAAGGTGCTAGATGTTCTAGATGACATGGTGCTTTAAGGTGCTAGATGTTCTAGATGAGGTGGTGCTTTAAGGTGCTAGATGTTCTAGATGAGGTGGTGCTTTAAGGTGCTAGATGTTCTAGATGACGTGGTGCTTTAAGGTACTAGATGTTTAAGGTGCTAGATGTTCTAGATGACATGGTGCTTGTTCTAGATGACATGGTGCTTTAAGGTGCCAGATGTTCTAGATGACATGGTGCTTTAAGGTACTAGATGTTCTAGATGACATGGTGCTTGTTCTAGATGACATGGTGCTTTAAGGTGCTAGATGTTCTAGATGACGTGGTGCTTTAAGGTACTAGATGTTTAAGGTGATATATGTTCTAGATGACATGGTGCTTTAAGGTGCTAGATGTTCTAGATGACGTGGTGCTTTAAGGTGCTAGATGTTCTAGATGACGTGGTGCTTTAAGGTGCTAGATGACATGGTGCTTTAAGGTGCTAGATGTTCTAGATGACATGGTGCTTGTTCTAGATGACGTGGTGCTTTAAGGTGCTAGATGTTCTAGATGACGTGCTTTAAGGTGCTAGATGTTCTAGATGGCGTGGTGCTCTAAGGTGCTAGATGTTCTAGATGACGTGGTGCTTGAAGGTGCTAGATGTTCTAGATGACGTGGTGCTTTAAGGTGCTAGATGTTCTAGATGACGTGGTGCTTTAAGGTGCTAGATGTTCTAGATGACATGGTGCTTGTTCTAGATGACGTGGTGCTTTAAGGTGCTAGATGTTCTAGATGACGTGCTTTAAGGTGCTAGATGTTCTAGATGACATGGTGCTTTAAGGTGCTAGATGTTCTAGATGACGTGGTGCTTTAAGGTACTAGATGTTTAAGGTGCTAGATGTTCTAGATGACATGGTGCTTTAAGGTGCTAGATGTTCTAGATGACGTGGTGCTTTAAGGTGCTAGATGTTCTAGATGACGTGGTGCTTTAAGGTGCTAGATGTTCTAGATGACATGGTGCTTGTTCTAGATGACGTGGTGCTTTAAGGTGCTAGATGTTCTAGATGACGTGCTTTAAGGTGCTAGATGTTCTAGATGACATGGTGCTTTAAGGTGCTAGATGTTCTAGATGACATGGTGCTTTAAGGTGCTAGATGTTCTAGATGACATGGTGCTTTAAGGTGCTAGATGTTCTAGATGACGTGCTTTAAGGTGCTAGATGTTCTAGATGACATGGTGCTTTAAGGTGCTAGATGTTCTAGATGACATGGTGCTTTAAGGTGCTAGATGTTCTAGATGACGTCACATGTTAGATCTGCTAAAACTGCTTATCTAGTCAAATCTAACCAAGTGTAGGTAATCTCATATCAAGATCAAAACATCTAGTTGGTATTTTCAGTATAAAGAGACTTACCTAAGGGGGTTTGTGTGTGTGTGTGTGTGTGTGTGTGTGTGTGTGTGTGTGTGTGTGTATGGTAAAGGGGTTAGTGTGTGTGTATGGTAAGTGGGTTAGTGTGTGTGTGTGTGTGTGTGTGTGTGTGTGTGTGTGTGTGTGTGATGTATTGTAAGGGGGTTAGTGTGTGTGTGTGTGTGTGTGTGTGTGTGTGTGTGTGTGTGTGTTTGTGTATGGTAAGGGGGTTTAGTGAGTGCGTGTGTGTATGGTAAAGGTGTGTGTGTGTGTGTGTGTGTGTGTGTGTGTGTTTGTGTGTGTGTAAGGGGGTTA